>NC_139254.1:24750725-24918069 GCF_977018435.1 Lepisma saccharinum
ACAGTGTAGGCTCAAACCGGCCAAACATCATAACAATTGTTTGGCGTGTTCTCATTTTTGTAATGTTACTGCACAAAAATTCCTGAAGTTTAACTTGTATCCACTTTGCATTTGTCTCTTGTGAACTGGTAGTTTTCCCCAGTTTTTTTTATTTTCTTACTGGTTCATTAACTGAATCTCTTTTCATGGTCAATGTGTGTCTACATTCTCCAATTATGTAAGTATAAAAGACATTGTCTTCCAATTCAGGTTACTTTAGGACCCTTTACATGATCTCCAGAGGTATTTCAAGTTTACAGAATAATGCATAATACTTCACAATTAATATTATTAGAATGCAGACTTGACAAGAATTTCAAGTAGGTACGTACAAGGTTTTGATAAACTACAAACATGTGTGCTATTTAATTATTTTATTTGAGATGAAAGGCTGAAGTCACGTCTTGATTCTGTTGTAATTAACAGGAATATTACAAAACAGAACAATATGTTACACCAGATTATACCAGAATTTACACATGGTAATTTTTAGTATATGGAAGTTATATACTTTAAAACCACATACTTAATTTGTAACATTTGGAATATTGCTGTGTAATACTGATAGTTTGACCACTGTGTAGGTTGAAGAGAAATGCAAAGAGAATTGAATTTTCAGATGACCATGATATTTTACATCCTGCCAGCCTCTCATCAATTGGTAAAGGGGATGGATAGCGACTGCAGCATGATGCTGATAACATCACTCAAATCCAATCTTCTTCATGACATGGTGTTACAAACCAGGGAGAGCTTTATTATAGCATGTAAAACAATATTTTATACAAATTTTATGTTATTTTAGAATTTAGTGATTTAGTTGTCAATATTTCATTTTCACTAGAGTTTCCTTATCTTTTTTTATTAGCTCTACCTGTTATCTGATATTAATGAATTAATATCCAGTACTTTTATGCAGTTTTTCTCCCCTTATATTAATTGCGACAATTAAGATATGTGGTCAATTCATGAGAGGTAAAATAAATACATTTAGATATCTTGCCTAAACCTAGTTTTCTAAGTAGAATCTTGTGAATTCTATTTTCAGGAAATGATTTACAAGCTAATATTGTAATAATTTTTGAAGGGGCTTAACCCCCAATAACCCCCCCTCAAATATGCCATCCATGAATACATGCAATATAACCACAATGTAAAATACCATTGCAGTAATGTAACTGAAATATTATGCAACCTAATGGAAATGTCTCTGTAATGTCGGTAATGTTACATTTACATGTTTCTGTAACATCCTCAATGTTGTGTTATGTTCGCGGACATTTCCACATTACTGAAACTTACCCGAAACATTTCTGTAATTTTCTGCAACATTGCCGCAATGTTACAATGTTTCACGACTTACGTGTTGCTAACGTATCTGAAACCATGTTGTGCTGTATGGGTTAAGATAGAGAAGTGAAATTCGGTTTGACGGTAGCTTATACTAATTAGAGTATGGAAAATCAACATGATTGTAGAAAACCGGAAGTTGATGGATGCCATATTGAAAAATGTTACCTCTTAAGATAGAGAAGTGAAATTCGGTTTGACGGTAGCTTATTCTAATTAGAACATGGCAAATCAACATGATTGTAGAAAACCGGAAGTTGATGGACGCCATATTGAAAAATGTTACCTCTTAAGATAGAGAAGTGAAATTCGGTTTGACGGTAGCTTATGCTAATTAGAGCATGGCAAATCAACATGATTGTGGAAAACCGGAAGTTGATGGACGCCATATTGAAAAATGTTACCTCTTAAGATAGAGAAGTGAAATTCGATTTGGTGGTAGATCTTGCTAATTAGAGTATGTTAAATCAACATGATTGTGAAAAACCGGAAGTTGATGGACGCCATTTTGAAAAATTTTACCTTTTAAGATATAGAAGTGAAATTCGATTTGGTGGTAGATCTTGCTAATTAGTGCATGTTAAATCAACATGATTGTGGAAAACCGGAAGTTGATGGACGCCATATTGAAAAATGTTACCTCTTAAGATAGAGAAGTGAAATTCGGTTTGACGGTTGCTTATGCTAATTAGAACATGGCAAATCAACATGATTGTGAAAAACCGGAAGTTGATGGACGCCATATTGAAAAATTTTACTTCTTAAGATAGAGAAGTGAAATTCGATTTGGTGGTAGATCTTGCTAATTACTGTATGTTAAATCAACATGATTGTGAAAAACCGGAAGTTGATGGACGCCATATTGAAAAATTTTACCTTTTAAGATATAGAAGTGAAATTTGATTTGGTGTTAGATCTTGCTAATTAGTGCATGTTAAATCAACATGATTGTAAAAAACCGGAAGTTGATGGACGCCATATTGAAAAATGTTACCTCTTAAGATAGAGAAGTGAAATTCGGTTTGACGGTAGCTTATGCTAATTAGAGTATGGAAAATCAACATGATTGTGGAAAACCGCAAGTTGATGGACGCCATATTGAAAAATGTTCCCTTTTAAGATACAGAAGTGAAATTCGATTTGGTGGTAGATCTTGCTAATTAGTGCATGTTAAATCAACATGATTGTGGAAAACCGGACGTTGATGGACGCCATATTGGAAAACATTAATTCATAAGATAGAAAAGTGAAACTCGGTTTGACGGTAGCTTATGGTAATTAGAGTATGGCAAATCAACATGATTGTGGAAAACCGGAAGTTGATGGACGCCATATTGAAAAATTTTACTTCTTAAGATAGAGAAGTGAAATTCGATTTGGTGGTAGATCTTTCTAATTAGTGCATGTTAAATCAACATGATTGTGGAAAACCGGAAGTTGATGGACGCCATATTGAAAAATGTTACTTCATAAGATAGAGAAGTGAAACTCGGCTTGGTGGTAGCTTATGGTAATGGTTCAGACTGATGTGACTAGTAACACTGCCAGACTGTAAAATATCATTCATTGAGCATGACGGTCCAGCAAACCGTTCAGCAAGCGACACGTTCAGTACCCATTCAATGTGTCGTATTCTCGTGCCGCTTGTTACTGCGGTCGTAAAGCTCCTTAAAGGAATGGTACTCAGAAGCAAAGCGCCACAGGGGCAGTTCAGAACGAAGTGACAAGCGACATGGTGTCTTCAGTCTATTAGCAAGCGTTTACTACAAATTGTGCGAATCTAGGCGACACGATAAACTGCACGTGTCGCTTTGTCACTTGCATGTCCTTCAAACTGGGCCATTACTTCAATAGCTTGCAACGTGTTGCCGCGGTTTGTTTTTCGCGCATGCGCCATGAGTGTTTTGCTTTAGGGAGATTTAGCACCGAAGCGACAAGCGCCACGCAACACTTATCGCTTGAGGATTTCACCAACCGAATGCTGGCCTGTGCTGCCCGTCATGCCTCTACGGTGTGAAAGTTTGCTCTTCATTGGCTCGTTTCCAAGTGACATATGTCGCATGTCGCTTCCGTCTGAAAGCTGCCTTGCGCCGAGGGATCCTTGTTGCTTTGGTGTGAAATCCCCATGTCGTTTGTCTCTTGTCTAAAATATCCCTGAGAAAACGGTCCAGTCCGAGCTTGTGTTCATACGGTTCGAAAGGCTGCATTGATTACCTACTGCTCACTTCCAAGCACCACGATACGAAATATCTCTCAGGATAATATTAATATTCTAATAACATAGAAAAATAAACTCTAGAACACAATTCAACACTTGACGTCCAGAATCACATTGCGATGTTTCTTCTTGTGTTATGCATGTTATTTATTTATTTATTTTATTTAACTTTTCTTTCCAAATTAATGCCATTTCGTGACTGCAAATTGCTAGTGTCGTAGAGGCTTAAGCATTTTACTTTATGCTCAGGAAATCACTATTCTACTTCACAGCAAATTATGAAATAAGAGTAATGTAAATAGTTCAAAATCACAACACCGTTCTCTGGTGAACATACTTGTTATTTCAAATAACTTATTTGCACTAAATGAATACATTAGTTTATGCTTGATTTGAAGTGATTCGAACTACTCACAAAATTTCTTGTTATCTCTTTTCACGCGTTTCTTACAACTGGTTGCTACGGAACAAAACAGTATGCTATAACATTTATTTCTTTTTCTTTTACACAAGGAGTGATTATACATTTTACAATTTGAAAACAGTCACAAAATCACTCCACAAATTCGTATATAACTGTTTCCATCAATTCACCTACTGCCTATGAAGACAAACAATTTTACGCAATGTATTCTAAAAACTAACTAAGCTGCTTCACTTCAATAAGAAAATTAGTTGCCGCACTGATTGCACTGCCATTTATTTTGTTATACGCCTCTGGAACCAGTTTTTGGGTCGTTTCCCACACTGTACTCCTGGGGACAAGCGATCCAGCATTGAATTGTAACTTGAACTTCTCGATTGGAACGAGTAAAAGTGAGAGATTAGATGTAAAATATAAATGTCAATTTGTACATGTAGGGCTACTATTATCAATCAATGTAAAAGTGCTATAGTTGACGAAGTGTCGAGTTAGAGTCCAAGGTTTGACATAGGTGTTCTATGTGAGTGTCAATTCACATTCATGAATTTCATCTAATCATCACTCATCATCGTCGACGCGATTGGTAAAAGTTGCAGAAATTTATAATTAATTTCATTCATATTTATTTTTAATAAATAAAGACTAAAGATGGCGTCCATCAACTTCCAGTTTTACAACAGCATATGCATTGTCCATGTTCGAATTACCAAGCTCAATAATCTAACCGAATTTCGCTTCTTCATCTTAATATATTGCATTTTTTCATTATGCCGTCCATCGATTTCCGGTTTTATAATATGATATAAATTTTACCATGTTCTAATTACTATAAGCAATGACCAAAGGAAAAGAGGAATATTAAAGTAAAATTTTCCGATAACGTCCGATTTTCCATAACCTTGTTGAATTGCAATGCAGTAATGTCCATAATATCACCAAACCGAATTTCAGTCCTCTATCTGAAGAAATAACATTTTTAAATATGGCATCCATCAACCTTAGGTTTTCCGGAATCATGTTGATTTGTAATGCTCTAATTCCCATAAGCTACCATCAAACCGAATTTCACTCCTCTGTCTTATGAAATAACATTTTTCAATATGACGTCCATCAACTTCCGGTTTTCCACAATCATGTTGATTTAACATGCTCTAATTAGCAAGATCTACCACCAAATCGGATTTCACTTCTCTATCTTAAGAGATAAAATTTTTCAATATGGCGTCCATCAACTTCCGGTTTTCCACAATCATGTTGATTTGCCATGCTTTAAATAGCATAAGCTACCGTTGAACCGAATTTCAATTCTCTATCTTGTAACGGTCGGATTGACCATTACTGGTTTTGGTATATTGTAATAATTAATTGCTGGCCAGCTACGAGGGTAGGGTTAAGTAATATGTTTCCATGAGTGTACTTTTATGTTATTATTGCTTGTAAGTGTATATTATTGGATTGTGCTTTGCTGGATGTTAGATTCCCCTGTTTTTTACCTCCCCGGTTGGGGGAGCTAGCTGTCTTACAAAGGACCGTTGGCAGTGGAATTTTCCAACGCTACGGGGTCCACGTCCACGGACGTTTACCCCGACTATAAAAAGAGCCAGTGGGCTTTAGCGAAAAAACAGTGTTTCCCCATTGATCGACGAAAGAGGAACGTCTCCTCAAGTTTAGTCCACTTATGGTGGCTAAACTGGATATCATAATGTAGCATCTGGTTATGCCAGCCCCTGTTGCTGTCCCAAGTCCCCTTTTAGAAAAAGCTTTGATTATGTGGATATTCCCGAATTTGATTAATTGATGCCCAAAAGAAAGAGAGAAGGCGTAAGAAAACGCATTTGTAACGGAATATCATTTAAGCTGAGGATAGGCCCACCGAGATAGTTTTGCTAACTCGGTGGTAAGGGAAGTGCCGATGGTTATGCCATAGGTACGCAAAATATATTGATTTAGAGAATTGGTAATTTGGTCTATGCAAGACACTCATGGAAACGCTCTGTAAAATATGTATATATATAACTACGTATAATAAACCAATATATCCTACGAGAATGTTATAATTTCAAGAACTACGGTACTGTCCATTTAAAAACCTGTATATTCACTTGCTGTATATGTGTAAACGAACCAGGGACATACAAATATAAATTGTTATGTGAAACCCCTCCTTTTTGTAATTCCGGCGCAAATATAATCTGCTCGCTTGGCACCCAGGGTGAGGTGAAAGGAGAGATTGAGGAATGAAAGTAGGAAGTAATCCAGAGGGCCGGATAGAAACGAGGGATAGGGGGGCGACATTTTCACATATGGGGGCTCTATTGTCCAGGATATATCTTGTTGTATAAATTGTCGTCAGGTCTATAGGTTTGAAAGATAGACGGACTGACGGACGGATAGATTTTTTAAATTTTTACAACGAAGATCGTACAGAAGTGAATGTTATTACGTAGTGGAAAAAGTAAAGTAGAAAAAATGGCAGTACAAATTGATAGAGATTTGCTTGGACAGCTATTGGATAATCAGGATATAAGCGATAAATCTCAGGAGGAAATTATTAGGGAATTAAATAATCTTGCTTTATCGCGCACTG
This sequence comes from Lepisma saccharinum, assembly GCF_977018435.1. NCBI lineage: Eukaryota > Metazoa > Arthropoda > Insecta > Zygentoma > Lepismatidae > Lepisma > Lepisma saccharinum. The sequence continues at coordinate 24,757,344 of NC_139254.1, forward strand.
AACAGCAGAGTGCTAAGGAAGAGGAGAAAAAAGTTCAGAAAATTCTCGATAAGTCAAATTTACCGATTCCAGTCTTCACAGGGAGCGATGACAAGATTTCGCCGCATGATTATTTGCAGGAGTTGCGGAATTATAAAAATGTCATGGGCATTTCGGAGAAGTCATTGTTTGACAAGATTCTTCCGTTTTCGCTAAGGAGGGCTGCAGGGGATTGGTTTAGATTTTCACGCCCGTTTGAAGATTTCAAGAGCTTTGAAAATGCTTTTTTAGAAGAATATTATTCTGTAGATTATAAGAATGAGATCGACCGTTTGATTCTGAATCGCTTCCAAATGAGCGAAGAATCTCTGGTTTTGTTTATTCGTCGAATGTGGAAACTGTTTTCTATGAGGCAAAAAGAGACAGACGAATGTGAAGTAATAGAACATATTCTATCTCATGCACACCCTAGTTTCCGAAGGCATTTGTATGGAATGCAATTTCAGACTTTGAAGGAATTGGAATCTGAAGCAGCCATTGTTCAGAGAAGGTTGTATTCAGAAAGGCTTTATTATTCACCGCTCGCCGGTGAGACGGAATTATCTTTTTCTGAAGTTTGCAACACTGAAGAGGACACCTCGCGAAGAACAGGGGTAAAACATTTGGCTTTGTCCGCGAGGACAAGCGAAGGGGGAACCGAGAGTGACCAGCTACCGTTAACTTCCCTGAATCCAGGTTTACTAAGAAGGGGCATTGGCGGTGACGCGACCGTAGGGCAAAAGAGACCCTCTTTTGATGCAACTTTTGGACAAGCGGGGGCCAATAAAAATTCTGCAAAGTTAATTTGTTGGGGCTGCCGTAGTAAGGGCCATAAACTTCAGGAATGTCAACAGACCAATAAAAGGAACCAACCCTCTGGAAAGGGAGGTCAGCAGCGTCCCCAAATAAACCTTATGTCGCCCGCCGGGAGAAAACGCAGAAACAAAGGCCGTTTTTTGAATGGAGAAAGCTGTTTTCAGCAAGACCTCGAACCTCTCATTCAATGTAAGATTAACAACAAACGCTTTGTATTATTTGCAGATACGGGAGCTTCAGCTTCTACGCTAAGTTTGGAAACAGCCAAGTTGTTAGAGAGGGATGGGAATAAATTCATGAAGACGAGAAAATGGAACATTTCATTAGCTGTGGGCAGCGTTACATCAGTTGGCGAGATGAATGCTACTGTTTGTATTAATAACATGAAATTTAGGCATAAATTTATCATCCTTGAGAATTGTTTCCGTGACATAATTGTTGGAAGGGACTTTTTAAAGCAGAGTGGGATAATTTTGCACATTGAGGACAACGGTTGGTCGTTCAAGGATAGCAACGTGATTTACACGTTCTCGAAGCGTGCATGTAAACGAGAATTCGCTGTTACAGTTATGCAGAGAAATAACGTGGTACAGGAAAGGAATAACTCGTCAGATCCCTCGAGCCTGGATGGATGCAACACACATGCACAAGAGAATAGCGGGAAGTCTACGAATGAGGATACGGGCCAATTAGTGGATTCCCAAGGACTCGAAGTTCAGAAGACTGCAAACGCTGGTGCATTATGCTCTCTGAAAATCTCGAAAGAGGTAAAGAGAAAACTGAGGAAGGGAATAAAAAGGGAATGCAAATTTCCTCGAAAAAATTCCATTTCTACGGACAAGAAGAACCATGCATTATCATTTTTGCCTTTTGCTTTAGAGGACAATGAAAATGATGAATTACTGGTTTCTGAGAGGCTACAAAAAACTTCATCGCTTGTTTCAGAGCAAATGAGAGACCGTTTGTTATCTCATATAATGAAGCAACTGAAGGGAAAGCATTTCTCTGGAAGTAGGAAGTATAAGGAGAAAGTTGCTAAGTTGGCCAATCAGTCGTTTTTGGATGAGGAGGGAGTTTTGTGCAGGAGGATAGACTGCAAGCAAGATTCTAAGGGAACAGCCAAGATATGGGTCCCGTTGAGTTTGAAATCTCAAATATTGACGTCACATCACGATTCTGAATTTGCAGGGCACAATGGGAAGCAGAAAACTTTGTCGAAAATCAAGGAGAAATATTCGTGGCTTGGAATGACACGAGATATCGCTCGCTACGTCAGAAGTTGCGTTCCCTGTACTGTTTCCAGCGAAATGAAGAAAGAAGTGAGACCGAAATATAAGAAAACGAGCCCAGCCTTACATCAGATGTTCCCAGATGAAGAGAACGAGATCAAACGTAAGCCATGTAAATTTCGCATTGGAGACAAGGTGTGGCTGAAAGAGCACACTATATCTGGCAGATTGCGTGGCGTTAATGGTGAACTTGAAACGGAACACTCAGGTCCATGTTTAATGTCTGGAAGGATTAAAGAAGATACTTTCAGGGCAAAGAATGGGAAGGATTGTCCGATTGTGGAAGGTGAACCAGGCCAGTTGTCCAGCCATAAACCACCAGCTTTTGCTGCGAGGTGGAAGGACAGCAAACTGTTGAGGGGAGCCACGCGACAAGCTCCTAATGAGGGTTAGGAAGACTACCGTCGGGCCGCCTAGACAGCAATCCCAGTTGTCATAATAGCCGACCGCGGATCTTCTTTTATTTGTTATTTTTTTTTTTTAATTTTAGTTTTCATTTGTATATAACTTACCCCATTTTCTTCATTTTCACAACACTGTTTATTTATTTGCGTGTCTCCAAGTTGTAAACAGAAAGACACATTGCGAATTTAGGTTCGAGAGTCGAACCAGGACTCGGTTGAGAGTCGAACCAAGGACTCGGTTGAGAGTCGAACCAAGGACTCGGTTGAGAGTCGAACCAAGGACTCGGTTGAGAGTCGAACCAGGACTCTGTTGAGAGTCGAACCAAGACTCGGTCAGGAGTCGAAGCCAAGGACTCGGTCAGAGTCGAACCAAGGGACTCAGTTGGGAGTCAAACCAGGGACTCGGTGAAGAGTCGAACCAGGTACCAAAGAAAACCAACTTCAAAGAAGATGCTGTCAGGAAGACTTCATCCTAGAGAGGATACTTCAGTGGCGGACTTCACAAGGAAGAGGAAGCTTGGTGAATCTGTGAACATTGTGGACAATGTGATAAAGTGAATGAACTAGTGACTATTTCATTTTTCAGATACTCTGAGAACAGTTGAATACTTTAGTGGGTATTGTGTAATTGAGTTGGATGATTTTGTAAATATGGTAATCTTGTTTTGAGTGTATTGTTTCTTCTTGTTCCTCTTGAAGGGGGGAACTATGTAACGGTCGGATTGACCATTACTGGTTTTGGTATATTGTAATAATTAATTGCTGGCCAGCTACGAGGGTAGGGTTAAGTAATATGTTTCCATGAGTGTACTTTTATGTTATTATTGCTTGTAAGTGTATATTATTGGATTGTGCTTTGCTGGATGTTAGATTCCCCTGTTTTTTACCTCCCCGGTTGGGGGGAGTTAGCTGTCTTACAAAGGACCGTTGGCAGTGGAACGGTCCAACAGTGTTTCCCCATTGATCGACGAAAGAGGAACGTCTCCTCAAGTTTAGTCCACTTATGGTGGCTAAACTGGATATCATAATGTAGCATCTGGTTATGCCAGCCCCTGTTGCTGTCCCAAGTCCCCTTTTAGAAAAGGCTTTGATTATGTGGATATTCCCGAATTTGATTAATTGATGCCCAAAAGAAAGAGAGAAGGCGTAAGAAAACGCATTTGTAACGGAATATCATTTAAGCTGAGGATAGGCACACCGAGATAGTTTTGCTAACTCGGTGGTAAGGGAAGTGCCGATGGTTATGCCATAGGTACGCAAAATATATTGATTTAGAGAATTGGTAATTTGGTCTATGCAAGACACTCATGGAAACGCTCTGTAAAATATGTATATATATAACTACGTATAATAAACCAATATATCCTACGAGAATGTTATAATTTCAAGAACTACGGTACTGTCCATTTAAAAACCTGTATATTCACTTGCTGTATATGTGTAAACGAACCAGGGACATACAAATATAAATTGTTATGTGAAACCCCTCCTTTTTGTAATTCCGGCGCAAATATAATCTGCTCGCTTGGCACCCAGGGTGAGGTGAAAGGAGAGATTGAGGAATGAAAGTAGGAAGTAATCCAGAGGGCCGGATAGAAACGAGGGATAGGGGGGCGACATTTTCACAATCTTAAGAAGTAAAATTTTTCAATATGGCGTCCATCAACTTCCGGTTTTCCACAATCATGTTGATTTGCCATGCTCTAATTAGCATAAGCTACCGTCACACCGAGTTTCAATTCTCTATCTTAAGAAGTAACATTTTTCAATATGGCGTCCATCAACTTCCGGTTTTCCAAAATCATGTTGATTTGCCATGCTCTAATTAGCATAAGCTACCGTCACACCGAGTTTCAATTCTCTATCTTAAGAAGTAACATTTTTCAATATGGCGTCCACCAACTTCCAGTTTTCCAAAATCATGTTGATTTGCCATGCTTTAATTAGCATAAGCTACCGTCACACCGAGTTTCAATTCTCTATCTTAAGAAGTAACATTTTTCAATATGGCGTCCATCATCTTCCGGTTTTCCAAAATCATGTTGATTTGCCATGCTCTAATTAGCATAAGCTACCGTCACACCGAGTTTCAATTCTCTATCTTAAGAAGTAACATTTTTCAATATGGCGTCCATCAAATTCCGGTTTTCCACAATCATGTTGATTTGCCATGCTCTAATTAGAATAAGCTACCATCAAACTGAATTTCACTTCTATATTTTAAAAGGTAAAATTTTTCAATATGGCATCCATCAACTTCTGGTTTTTCACAATCATGTTGATTTGCCATGCTTTAATTAGCATAAGCTACCGTTGAACCGAGTTTCACTTCTCTATCTTAAAAAGTAACACTTTTCAATATGGCGTCCATCAACTTCCGGTTTTCCACTATCATGTTGATTTATCGTGCTCTAATTAGCATAAGCTACCGTTGAACCGAGTTTCACTTCTCTATCTTAAAAAGTAACACTTTTCAATATGGCGTCCATCAACTTCCGGTTTTCCACAATCATGTTGATTTATCGTGCTCTAATTAGCATAAGCTACCGTCAAACCGAATTTCACGTCTCTATCTTAAGAAGTAACATTTTTCAATATGGCATCCATCAACTTCCGGTTTTCCACAATCATGTTGATTTGCCGTGCTCTAATTAGCATAAGCTACCGTCAAACTCAATTTCACTTTTCTACTTGTTCTAAACGTAATGGTGCTACTGCGCATGCCTCCTAGGAACAGGTTGCCTGAAGGACGAATATCGACTTTCTGCGAAGGTCGTTGTAATTAGTATATTCTACATGAGCTTGTTAAACTAATTGTATCTATTGTTAATAGTTTGCCAGAGTGACGTCTTCGAAATTTTTGCATAGCTGATACCATTATTAACAAATTAATGAAAGATAAACTAGATATTATTTATACATATTTTTCGGATAAATAATTATCCAGAAAGATCACGCATTATTTTTTTCTAAAGTTATTATAATAATTTTTTAAACAACGAAGTGTATATTTATCGGTATTCCATTTGCTGCTGTGGAATTTTGATTGACAGTAAACTTAATTCGGATACCCTCAGTATGTTATGATACGTACTGTAAGTTCCTGTTACAAATGTTACCCGCTTCATTCATTTCTATCCACGTACCGGTATTTTAATAACAAGCGCTGGTCATAGTGCTTCAGTACCGGTTACCAACTTGTGGTTCGATTTCGTACCCGGTAGCTACCGTTCAGGTACAGTATGTATGGGTACGATCGTACCCGTTCCATCCGAGAACCGTTCCACTCAGTACCTGAAGCGAATGGGTCGTTGAGTAACGGTACGCCTAATTTATCCAGGTTGTAGGTAGGTCCAATCTGTCCGGTACTGTGTGGAACGCCAATGCCATTGTAACGCATATCTATAGTTCCGTTCGTAACTTGACAGCGTTACAAGTTGGGTTACGTTACAGGTCCCTGCTTTAAAATCCCTGTGTACAGGACATGTGATTAATTGATTTGGTTTATTTTACTTCGCTTCTCTGCCACTTTTCGCTAATTGCAAAGATTAGAATTATCATAGAATTATCAAGTACTTTGTGGTGTCAGCTAACAAAGTAAAAACTTGAGTGTGATGACATAGCATGAATGCATGAAAAGCATTAACGAAAATGTGTTGCATGTGTGACACTAAAATGTAGTAGAATATGACTTCATTTGTCTGTGAAGCATATAGGCTACAGATGCTAATAATTTTTGTTGGTGAAATGTGCAAATTATATGCATTCACAAACAATTAAACCTTAATGTAATTAAAAACACTAGAGGGCCTCCCCAATGGCACAGTGGTAGCGTTGTGGCCTTATAATCAAGGGGTCCCAGGTTCGATACCTGGTGGAGGCACATAGTGGTTCGGATCCCACTTTAAACTGTAGGTCCAGTCTCGATTAGCCTTACTGTGCACAAAGTGGACTTAAAACATCAAATCCATCAATCAATCAATCAATTAAAAACACTAATTAATGCATTTTGTTATTCACGTGGGGTAGGACAACTTTTCGTGGAATGCACCACAGAATAATGTGCTCAGCCATGGGCCAGCAACAAACGTTGACCAGAAGAGTCATCTAACAATACACAAATGAAAAACAAACAAATAATCCTTTAAAAGTTTATGGATGAGCAAAACTGCAAATTACAGCAGTACTTCCTGAGCCACTGGTACAAAATTTCACTGCAGTAATAAAACAATTAATTTTTCTCAAAGTCCTTCATTGAATATGTGTAATTTGATGAAACTATATTAACAAATTCACCCCTCTTCCTTAGTGCTGCTTTGGTAGTGTAAAAGTCTTCCAACACAAAAGCAAAACATCTTTGAGATGCAGCATCAACAAGAACACATCCATATCTCCACTTGTTCTTAATAAATATGCAATCATTATCAATGATGAATCCAATGGGTTTCTCTTCTTCATCCGCTGCTTCCTTTTGTAGAATAGAGACCCATTCATTCGTTGATTTAACACTGAATTCACCGCTGGATATGGAATCCATTTCCGATGCATCAACGAACAAAATAAAACGCTTGAAAGTATCCATGTCAAGATAATCATCTTCATCGTCCTCTTCGTTTCCATTGTCTTCATTTACATTCTCATCTTCTTGTAATTCGCTTTCAATTCCGTAGAGCTCTCCCAAACGGTCGAAGAATTTTTGAGTATTTCGATAATGAACCACTTCACCATAGTTTGCGTAATGCATCCAATCATACTTACTCAGGTAGTTATGGTTTCGGAAGTTGGAACCTGTATTTGAGTTACTAAGCAATTCGTGAATTTTTGCTGGATCTATGCTGTCATGGCAGATTATGGCAGAGCAGTGCTGTTCCTCAACATCAACCATATGGAGCCTGTAGTCACCTTCGACAAACTTACGCCTTGTGTGCACTGTGTAACAAATTGGTCCATCGTATGCTGTTTTTTCATCCACAAATAAGTCGTGCACATCTCCAAATGCTGCTTTTTTCGACAGGGTTATCTTTTCTGAAGTGGAGAATATCACTGGGCTATTTTTTTCTGCAGCCATTTGTGCAATTCTTATAGATTTTACATTTTTCTGAAAGACAATGCAATTTATTCACTTGGAGAGTAATGAATTCCATGTAGAATGGGATGCATAAGTACTACCAAGCAAATGTTTAGTCTCTTTGTTTTACGCAATGATAGCTTCAACAATTGAAACAAAATGCCAAACAAGCTGCTGAGAGACACAAATAGTCATGAACAATTTGCTAAAGAAAACTTACGCATCCCTCTGCCTGAGAGCAGTAAGCACTTAAGGAAAAGCCAACTCAAAATGCATTCCAAGTTTCATCTAAACTAAGATTCACAAAAAAGGTAATAAATTAAGTATTCAACTGCATACCTTCAAAAAGCTAGAAACTGTGTTAGTTGTCAGAGTACGAACTAGAGCAGGGTTGCTACATGTCCCAGAATGGTATCAATTGTCCCGGTGTTCCGATGTTTCTTCAGGATGCACTAATATTCTAGAATCGGGAAGGATAGCAGAAATGATTAAGACTACACACTTTCATGAACATTATTTCTTCTTAAATGCGTGGACGTAGTCTTAAGTCTTTTCTAAATTATCATGTGTCCGTCCAGTTCAGAAATTGATTTCCACGATAAGAAATTTGAAAAATCCAGAGCAAAGAGATATACAGTTATGTAGGAACACAAAATTAAGAAGCCAAAGAAGTTCATCTATGAGTTTGTGAATCTATTGTGTAAAGTACAGAAGAGTTTCTGAATTTCTTTTCTTTCAGTTTCCCCCACCACCAGGCTTCTATTCAGCAGCATCCTGGAGTTTCACATATGAAATATAGCAACCCAAAACTAGAAGCATACATTCAGGGTGGTATCTGAAGCGGAATTATGTGAAATGTGTTATCTGGTTACATCTATGCCACTCATTTTTGCCCTTGTGTATATGTGGGTGGGAGGAGATGCTATATGAACACAGGGTGAATCAAGAAGAATCTGCAATATTTCCAGATGTGAAAGTATTGATTATTCCAGACAAAAATGGTTGTGTAAATATGGATCCGATTCAAAAAAGTGTCTGAGATACAGCATGTAACATGTGCCTGCAGCATCATCCAAAAGGAAAGGTAGAAATAGCATATAATATATATTTAATAATAATCGTGTCCCAAAAGTTAATACTATTGGGCACATTGCTAAACAAAAAACATGGTGCATTTCTGCATTACCAGCTGTGTGTGTGCGAGTATGGAATGGGATTGCCCCAGTGGCGTAAATAACACCCCCGCAACCCCCATGGTGCAGGGGGGGCACATGAGTTCGTGGTCATAGTAAGAATGATAAATTAAGACAGACCGATAGTTCACAAAAGTTTTCCTTTCAACTTTAACGTTTGAAAAAATAATGATTGGAAAGGTTTAAGTGAAGACATCAAAGAACACAAAATGTGCCAAATTCACTTGAATGCCTGGAAAAATCATAAAGATGTTCAAACAATGTTGCAACAAGGTCTGGATAAATGGCACGAAATCATTAAAAGAATTTTAGATGTAATAATAACATTATCCACCTGTACTTTCTTGGCTCTCAGGGGGCATGAGAAGATGTAAGGAATGTTAAAATAAGATGTAAGGAACGTTAAAATATATTTTCAACGTACAAAGTAGTTCTGGAAATTTTCTTATCATAAGACTTTTTAGTGAGGCATGACTCACTTCTTAAAATTCATGTTGAAAATGAGAAAAGCAAGACAAAATACTTAGGTCCTGCTATTCAAAATGAACTTACTTCAAAACAGGTGTTGAGTGGCATAAAAGATAATGTTCTAAAGGTACCATTTTTTCCCATATTTTAGATACAACCAAAGATATTACTAAAATTGATCAAATGTCAGTTGTAATAAGATACGTCAATATTAAACCTGTTGTCTCTGTACCTTTCGTACTAGTTTTTACATTGATTCAAATTATCTTTTCTGAAGTGGAGAATATCACTGTATTTTCATATTTGTATATGACTAATATAAATATAGGCTTGAATGAATCTATATATATAAAATTGGATTTATGTGCGTGTATATGTTTGTTCCAGCATAACTCTCGAATGCCTGGAGTAATTTCAACCAAACTTGGTACACATATGACTTACAATTTGGAAGGAAATACTGTGGGGGTAAGACACCTCTGGCACCCCTAGGGGTGGAAGTGGGAAGGGAGTGGCATATAAAAATAACTGAAAACGACAGATATTAGTGTGGAATCTATAGTTTTCAGGGTCACTAAGATGAATAGTGACACTCCGAATGCCGTTCAACTCCAAGTTCATCACCTGTTGGCATGGAGGGTGAGAGGGGGTGAAAAATAAAATGTCAAACTTGACCTACATAAGTGTCGAATCCATAGTTTTCGGAATCGCTAAGCTATTAAGTACTGCAGAGTGAATTTTAGATTGCCATATTTCCCCCATGGACAACTTTATGTTGCTTGCTCAAGAGTGGGTTCCCCAAAGAATTTATTTATTCCTGCTCCTGGAGGTGAAACTAAAAATGTTGTTTATAATATTTTATAAAGGAAAGTTTTTTTGTTTTTTTTAATCGAGTAGAGGTGTATAACTGAAAGGTGCATAACTGAAAGTTGTGGGTGGGTGCAGAACATAGTTATAGTACTGGATTGCCCATGTACAATGAAGTGCAGACCCTCAGGATCCAACCAACAACTAGGACTTCAAGGATAAAAGTAAGACCAATGCAGTCGTCCAGTTGGTGAGAAAGAAGAAAACCATGTAACAGGTCAAAGTGACATTGCATAATAACCTTCTTAAAAAGATTCAGTATTAGCAAGAATTATAAAAGTCAAACTAAAAATTTATAACAAGTATTGATTCTTTTGACGATTTCAGTTCTATTGAACAATTCTTATTACAGTCATTGTAACCATAAATTCATATTTTTTAATATATATTTTAATACACGTCTATTTTAATTTAAATTGAATTGTTTCCCACTTTTATTCAATATTGCCTAAATAGATTCAATGAAAACCTTCGGTGGTATCCCAACCGCTATCGACTAGCTAGCTGGAGGCAGACTGTGGTGATTGTTCCAGTGGTATTTGGTTGTTACTACTAAAGGATAAGCTTCTAATTCCGAAAGTAGTGGCACCCATATATCCATGCATCCCCGGCATTCATCACTGTTCGCTGATGCAATGGAAGAGACCATTGCAGTGCAGCAGTTCCAGCACATCTTATAACAAGATTTCAAAAATGCCATAATACACTTGTGAGCACATATCAGAACATGCCTGGTTGTTTGATTTGTAAAATAGCATCCACGATGCAAGGGATCAGTTTGCCACATCTATCCAATCTGCATGCTGTAAACACCACACTTAATCCACAGTGACCATGTAAATGAGACTAGGGCGATATCGGTAAGCATCGATTGAATTTTCTTCTCCGATACCAAACATTTTGAGTGGGTAGAGTGGCCAAGAAAAACAACTCATTTGTTAAGATTTGTCCTTTTCAAAGGTTCGTTCACCCGCACAGGAATTCCATGTACATTTCCGGTGCACCCTCCTGGGAAGTAGGTGACAAGATGAAAGGCAGGCCTAAAGCACTGCATACAAACATGACACTGAAGGCATGTAACTGCTTTTTGGTCAACACTATGTGGAAATAAAAGAAACCATTCATTGCCAATTCTTGCTCACAAACTCGTGGGGTAAGATAAGGACATGGACGTTTTCAAAACCAGCATTGTTATCATGCTATGCACATTCTGGAGTTCTTGGGAAAGGGAAGATTGTCGCTGTGGGAGGGATGGTTGTGGATTTTCTTCTTGTGCTCTACCCTTCTGTGCGACTGTTGGCCAATACAGACACTGCACAGTGACTTGTTTTTATTGAAAATGGCAGAGAATAATGGACAGCAGGTCATATAAAGAGCCGGGCCAAATGAGCATTAAATATACAGATACGAATGTGGCTAGAAAAAAACCGGATTGATGTTGCTGTCGACAAATGACAAGCGCGTCAAGGTGGAGAGGTGCATGAGTGAATAACGTGATATCCTGCCTATCGACTGTGTGATTGCCCAGGGTGCACGGTGCTCAGTTCTGCTGTAGCTTGTCGATGAAGTAAACCGTACATCTGTGCTTTGTCGGAAGCTTTGTTAAGTGTGAAAGTGGAACAGCGTATCAATGTGAAGTTTCTTACGAAACTTGGAAAATCCACCACAGAAACTCATAGTTTGTTGAAGGAAGTGTAGGGAGATGAATGTTTATCACGCAAGCAAGTGTTTGAGTGGTTTCAAAGGTTTAGAGAGGGACGAGAAGTGATTGCAGAAGACTCGCGTCCTGGACGGCCTTGCACGTCAAAAATGGAATCAAACATTGCAAATGTCGGTGAATTAATTCAAATTCGGTACCCGAAGGTCAAACTGTCAACCAACATTATTACATTACAGTGCTGACGACCCTTTGTGAGCAAGAACACGACGACCTGATTTGTGGAAAAGCAAGTCATGGATTATTCATTAGGACAATGCTCTTGCCCACATGCCATTGTCAGTCAAGGCTTTTTTGGCCAAGCATGGGATCCCAGTGTTAAAACATCCATGCTATTCACCGGATCTAGCTCCGTGTCACTTTCTTTTCCCCAAAGGTCAAATCAGCACTGAAAGGAACCAGATTTACGACCGTAGAATCTATGAAAACAAAAGCGACGGAGGTCATGAACATGGTTTCAGAAAATGATTTCCAGCAATGGAAGGTTTGTATGGAGCAGTGTAACGATAGTGCAGGGAAGTACTTTGAAGGGGATATTGTTCGTATTGTACAAAATAACCCATAAAAGATTTTGTAGCATCAGTCCGGTTTTTTTCTAGCCACACCTTGTACTTATCAATTTAATGGAAACACCTGGAGGTCGAGTCGAAACACGTCAGATGTCTGAGTTGGCAATGGTCAAGCACTGAACCTAGCGCCAGGCTGTTGGTGGTGGTGTGGTAGGTCAACCTCCATACTACGTGAGGAGCAGTAGAATAGCAGTGTGCAGTGAACTCAGCTAATGGTGATAATGGAAAATGGGCAATCTCTCTGATTTCCAAAGAGGGCAAATTGTTGGCGCTCGGTTATGTGGTGCGAGTGTGACAAAAATGGCAAGTGTGTTGGGTGTGTCGTGAGGGACAGTGTCCAAGGTGATGACAGCCTACACAACTCACGGCAAAACCACATCGGCGAAGAGGAACAGTGGTCGGAAGAAAACCCTGAGTGACAGGTTCCGCCGAGCATTAAAGCGAATTGTCACTACAAACTGTCGTGCGACTGCGGTGCAAGTGACGGAGGAACTCAATCAGCATGTGTCAACAATCACAGTCCGCCGCGACTTACATGATATGGACATACGGGGTCGGGTTGCACAGGCAAAACAACTGATAAAGGACCATAATGCTTTAGCTTGACCCAAATGGTGCTGCAAACATACAACATGGACTGCTGATAACTGGAAACGTGTGACATGGTCGAATGAGTCAGCGTTCACCTTACTTCAAACCATGGGCTGTGTTTATGTCAGGCGGACACCCAAAGAAGCATATGATCCGTAGTGTCTCCTGCCAGCCATGAAACATGGCGGCAGCTCTGTGATGCTGCGGGCTGCAATATCCTGGTTTTTAGTATGTCCTGTGCTGACGCTAACCGGTCGCATTACTGCCCATTATTATGTCACCATTTTAGGGAAACACATGCATCCGATGGTCCAAATGTTGTTTTCGAGCAATGCCATATTTCAGAATGATAATGCACTCATTCACACAGCTAGAGCTGTTGAGGCATGGTTTGAGGAACATCGGGAGGGAGTTGAACACTTCCCCTGGCCCACCCAATCCCCAGACCTGAACATAATTGAACATCTGTGGTCTTTTTTGTATACACGAATCTGGCACAGATGTTCTCCTCCATCCTCTCTCCCAGAACTGAGTGATGCACTGCATGAGGAATGGTGTAATATTCCACTTGCTACCATTCACGACCTCTATGACTCCATTCCACATCGCATCAGAGCTGTTCTGAGGGCGAAAGGTAGTCCAACGCCATGTTAATCTAGTAAGTTGCACTTTTTCAGGTGTTTCCATTAAATTGATAAGTATCTGTATATGTATTTGTATACATTTTTAAGTTGTTTTCCTCCCTCTCCAGGTTAATTCAAACGAGAAGAATGTTGTATACATGAAATTGGGGATCATGAAATGAAGCAGGGACACTTATAATAATCCACAGATTTTTCGGTGCAACCTCAACACTTTAAAAAGGCTTGCGACATTTCAAAACTACTACTTCTTTTTTTGCATGTTCTGCATCTAGAAAGAAGTTCACATAAAATGTCACAAGATATTTTAAAGTACATGAGAATAATTTGGGAGTTATTTAATGTGATTAATATAATGTAATGTGATGAGTTTTATTACTCAGTAACTATTCTTTATTATTTTAAACTGGAACTATACAAGTATCGGTATCGGTTGGAATCGGTCAGGGTATCGATATCGGCACATGGTGGTATCGGCTCAGCCCTAAATGAGACTGCCACAACCACTCCACCAGTTAGAAAACATGCTTGTATAACAATGCCACCATGTCTGCATATTCTACGAGTGTAAAGATATGCAGCACTACTATAGCCACTGGTATGTCACTTGCACTAACAAAATGGTCAACTGAATCTCCACACCATCTACATATTTTAAACACCTTCTTCAGTACAGCCAGTTATCACCAGATGTTTCACAAAATGCCATATGAGGGAGCATGTGCTATAGATGGGAAACTATTATCAACCAGAGTGGTAGCTATGGATACAGAGGATAGAAGGGGGGGGGGGTGGCTGAGGCAAAGAACAAAGTGAACAAAGGAACAATAAAGAGAAAACACTGGAAAAGAGGTAATGTCGAAGCACCCTGTGAAAGTATTTGTGCCCTATTAAATTAAAATTATTTTCCGCTGACAAAAAAATAGATGTGAAAATTTATTTCTCACCTTGCTTGCAATAAAGCAATTTTTATAGGCATCACAAGTTTATAGCCATTGTTTAAAAAAATATTACAGGTGTGAATTGTTAATGATGGTGTGATGATAATGATTTCGAGTATGTGCAGGGGGGATTTTGATAAGAGTGTTTATGATGGTATACAGTACATCTGTGTTTAGACAGGCATAAATATTAGTCCATATTCATTAATGTGAGTTAAAACATAATACTTCCTCCTGGTGTTCTATTATATTTCAAGCAGATGTACCTAAGTTTTGCAGTAACTTCTTTTAGATATCCTATTGTATTAAGTAGTGTTGCAATGAGCGTTTTTCGCTCGAACGGCAAATAGTTCACATGGGCAACGCTAGATGGCATACAGAATTGATAGGTCTTGCACCCGAGCGAAAAATGCTCAAACGAGCGGAACACACTCGAAGGAGCGGAATACACTCGAACTCTCGAACCCTATTAGTACACATATTTCCATAATTTGTCTATTGCAGTGAAGTAAAAGACAAAGTGAATTGAAAAATAAGTGAACATAATCATCATCTCCATGTTAAAATGCAGTCTTGTGTATCTTACCAAGATATGTGAAAATGAAATAGACGATTATGGGCTGAAACTACCTAGACTGAAATTTTATGTTTCTACGATTATTTTCACATTGAAATGATGTTCAATTAATGTTATAACTACATTTTATTACTTCGCAGAATATGATTATCCTTTTCGGTAAGTGAACAATGATGAACACGTAGTTGTTGCACTGTGAAATGATGTTTGCAATTACTTAGGCAGGTCTGTCAGCACGTGTATCCATTTTACGTTTCGGACTGTAGATATTGCATACTTTCATATGTGCTGTATTTGAGTCTTACATAATATAGGCATTGTGGCTACATGGTATCAAAACAAGTGTTCGGCAGGAGTGTTCTGCCACACAAGAAGTGATGTGGGTGGTGCAACAAAACGTAATTTTATAAGGAACATGGAAGACCAAATAAAGAAGATATGCACAGAGAAAGGGGAAGAAGAAATCAAGATTAATACCCTGTGGGAACAACCGGAAGAGAATGGCTATGAAAAGAAAGACAGACACAACATCAACAGAAGAAGGAAAGAAATAAAACAGAGAGGACCAGAAGAGAAGGAAGAAAAAGAGAGATGGTTTGGTATAAGAAGTATGGTAGAGGGCACAGAGAAGATATGCAAAGTGCTGAGGAAAGTGGGTATAAGAACTTACAGGAAGGGAGGACACACTGTGTTAAGTATAGCTAGCAAGAAGAAGGAAGAAAAGAGAGAGGAAGGGGTTATCTACGAGGTGAAGTGCAGAGGGTGCGAAAGTGTATGCATAGGGAAACGAAGAAGAGGCTGAAAGACAGGTTAAAGCAACATATGGATGATGCGAGATTGAAGAGAGACAGGAATGCCATATTCAAACACACTAGAGAAACGGGACATGAAGTAGAATGGGATTCGGCTAGGTGAATAGGAAAAGAGAAGAGAGAACTAGTGAGAAAATGGAAGGAGGCCAAAGAAATAGAGAAGAAAGGGGAAGACATCATGAATTGGAATGGCTGACTCAAGATAAACAAGAAATGGAAGAATGTGTTAGAGAAAGTTGAAAGGATGAGAAGAAGGAAGGAAGGAAGGAAAAAGTAGAAGAATGAAAAAGGAAGAAAGAGAAGAGAAGAAGTCCAGGGGAGGAGGTATTCATCTATACCCAAAAGGCAAGAGGGGTGGGGGAATGATAAACAGGTAGTTCCAGACTCTTGCTAATCTTGACCTGTCAATCACCTGGCAGTGTGGTAGGCTCATTAGTCAACTGTCAAGAGGAGATGTGTATTTATTTCCTTTGGAGAAATCTTGTTTTTGTGTGGTTAGTCACCCTGCTATGTGTATGAAGTCTTTCTGTATCCGTATTTCATCATTTTAGTTTAGTTCTTCCTCTCAGGAAGACCCTGATACAGGGTTGAAACGTTACTTGTAAGTGTTTTTATTTCTTAATTCTTAGTGTTTTTATTAGGCTCTGAAATATGGGATGTTGTCAATCATTCCACTATGACTGTGGTACGTTCAAGCGTAGCACGCTCGAGCGTGGGAGATTCAAAGGAGTTTGAGGGAGCGAAAGTGGTCCGATGCAGTACTCTAGTAGTAAGGCTTGCCTGTATGCTATGGCACTTGCACTCAATATACTGCATATTGATATATTAAAATTGCTCAATAGAACAGAAAAATAAATAATTGGTCATTACAGAAATTGATGGTTACTCACAAAACAAGATATTGCCTTCTACACTGTACTGTGGAAAAAGTCGAAGAGTGAAAAAACACAGGAATAAGGGAAAATACATACAAAAAAGGCATTGTAAAGCACTATACAGTATTGGCCAAATTATTGGAGTCATTGTAAAAAAGAAGCATATTTCCTTCTTTTAAAAGTGTTCTAACTAAATATATTTTACAGTTGTTATAACCATTTATGGGATTAAACTGTTTGTCTGCTTCGATATAATCTTGTTTCCCAGAATCCTTTATTTTACTGTGTCCCAAGAATAGATGGCAGCACGATTCTTTCAGTGACGTGCACTGAGGAGTAGCTAGTCTAGCAGAGATAGATCAATCAATCTCACATCTCGAATTATATTCAAATCACAATATTTATTGTCTTGTTAAAGCCACCACAGATCATATGCAACACCTTTTTTTCCACGCTCTTCTCCTCCATCGCTGTTCTCCGCGGGCAAAGCTGGCTGGATACCCTAGCTCGCTCTTCTTCCGCCAGACCAGTTTCCAGGTAGAAACGTCCTCCCGAAAGAAAATGAAGATTTTTACCTCTACCTCCCTTACCCCCTCTCCCCGCTGCAATGGTTGAAGGCCCAGGCTTTCAGGTCCCCCAGTCTATCTCCTATAGGACAGATAGGGGATTGGTTTCTCATAGATTTTTTTGTAAATCCTCTAAAGAACTCAGGGTAAAATTTTCTGCAGTTCTCTGTATTTACGCAACATTTTACACGTTGTACAATATGTATGTGCCTGTATAATATGGGATGTAGTTTTATTATTTATGAAATGGGAACGTGTTATGTGCAGACAATAATGTTATGCTTTCTTTCTTTTTTTCAAGTATGGAATATATAATGATTAAATTACAAATATGTGCTCGGGTTCTCTCTCTCTCTCGTTTTAGTAGTGTTTTATTTAAATATACTAATATATTGGCCTGTAACAGTCATAAATACGGATGTATTTATTTTGGCAAGAGAATGCACGTTCATATTGTTGTTAGTTTGGTTTATTTTACTTCGCTTTTCTGCCACATTTGGTTATTGCGAAAATGAGGATGAGTGATGATGATATGATGAAATTGATGAAGGAACCTCATATGAACAATCCAGGCCAGGATTCGAACCCGTAATGAGTGCGCATTCTTGTCCTATGTGTTGTACTCTGCAGTGAATAATGAAATAATCTGGAATGAAAAATGTATCTCAGAACTAAAAAAAACCAAATGAATATTGTTGAAGAAACTACAAGAAAGTGTGTTTTGTTTCCTGTTTTGTTTTTGTGCATAAAGTGGACTTAAAACACCAAATCAACCAACTGTGCGGGAGTGGTTATCACAGCGTGCTACGACACCAGGAGTTCCAGGTTCGAACCCCGTCCTGGGCATGGGTGTTCTTTGTGTTTGTACCTTCATTAATTTTATCGTATCATCTTCGCAATTAACCAAATGTGAGAAAAAAGCGACGCTAAGTAACAAAAATGAAATCAAATCATTGATTGATTGCTTGATTTGGTTTATTTTACTTCATTTTTCCGCCACTTTTGGCTAATCGCGAAGATGATACGATAAAATTGATGAAGGGACTCACACAAAGAATACCCATGGCCAAGCTGAGATTCTAACCCAGGATCTCTGGTTTAGTAGTCAAATCAAATCGTTTTTTTATTTTCGAATGTGGGTGGGGTTTACATGTACTTTTTTTTAGTACTCATTCATCATTTTGTAATCTTTACCTGTTATTGACATTCTTTTTTTTTAGGAATGCTGGGCCCTAAAGGGGGGGAGGAGTGTGACCCGCACCAACCCCACTCCCCCGTGAGCACGCCACTGACTGCTACCCCAAGTGTCGACGTCACCGCACGTCACTGGATTCTTTGTATATTTGCAAGAATGCCTGGAACAATATGTATATTGTTTACAGTGTTATTTATGCTACTTTTTGGTTATAACAAAGGAAATAATATTAATTCTGGTTGCTGTAAGGGTGTTCTATATTTGTACCTTCGGAGCAACATGTAATTTCATAAACCACGTGGTTTGAAGTTTAGAAAAAAGAGTGAACGGGAATTATACACAAACAATGATTAAAATGGGCTCAAAAAGAGCCAAAGGTGGTCATACGAAGTACTGACAGTACTTGTAGTGTGTATAACAACGCAATGTGTATTACAAAACATTAAATCTGTTAAATTTCTCTACATAAAGTGAGTTGATCTGAGTTTCATTTTTTTTCAACTAATGAGTCCAATAATATGGCCAATACTGTACAAATGCATTATCAGCCTTGCAACAAATTTAAGACATTTAAGTCTAGGTTTTACTATGAAGGAACAAAAATGGGAAAATGCAAAAACTCACATGCTACTAATAATTACCTTGATATATCCTATAAAATCTCTATGAAGCAATATACATAAAAAGCTAGATCTTGTTAACTGTTGGCTCACAAAAATAAATCAAATGCTTCTTGAAGTTGGCCATGCCAAGACTGCAGTACAATGCAGTTACATAAAAACATAGTCAAGATAGATAAAAATATTCTCTTGGGATAACAACCAAGTGAGTTGTGGAAAGGTTTCTAGGCTTTCAAGAGCTACAGTCACACTCATCTTCGGGATAGAAGATGAGTGATTAGCACTTGGAAGTTCAGAAACCTTTCCAGGAGAATCTGTTCATCATTCATCATTCAAGACTTATTTCATAGTCAAGGTAGTCAAGTCTGGTGCAGGCAAACCTGATTTCTTGAAAAATAAAAAATAGGCTTTTGAAAAAGGTGAAATTTCATAGAACCAGTTTTTCATTTTTGATTTTCGGAGGGGGTTGGGAGAGAGATGATGTAAAAAAAAGTAAAGTGCTCCCCTGTGCTTAGCACCACGCCATGAAGGCGTATAGGGGGTGTGGGGGTAACGCCCCACACTTTCTTGATCCGGTCGTGAGTGGGGGTGATGTGATCAGCATCACGCCCCTGACCGCCTTTACCCCCCAGGGTTTCCCCCAGGTACCCATGTTATTCGACGCTGGGTGGGCGCCGGGGCCGCTTCCATGATGTAACAGTATAAAAAGAAATATAAAATATAAAAACTATAGCTACATATCACACACATACAGTGTTCAAAAGCGGAAATTTCCAACTGGAGAGGATATTTGAATGGATCAATATTGGGACAATGCAAGATGTAGGGGATGCTTATGCAAATTAAGCCAGCTTTAGACGAAAGCACTTCCTTTAATATTTTTGCTAGCATAAATGCTATGTAAATGCTTCTAAAAATCTTATAGCAGCTAGCACTTAACACGAAAGCATTTCATGGAACATTTCGGTTAGCTGTTGAGATTACATTGTATGATACATACAGCATGATAGGCACATCAAGTTACACCATATATGGCATGTGCACAGTGTTTACAATTGAAAAAACTAAAATATTCTTCCATACGTGTACAGTAAACGTTGTAAAGTATATATTTAATCAGTGCCATGCTTCTCTACCTAAAACCATTTAATACAAAGCGTAATTCCTCTCGGTTGAATAATTATCGTGTTTTAAAAATGTGAAGTGATACGTTGTTTACATCTCACGCAGCCGCCATTACAACTGAGCTCGTGACCTAGAGGTCACTTCTGATTGGTTATGCTACGAAAAATGCGAAGGAAATAAGATGGATCCTATCCTTGAGAAATGCCAAAAAATATGCCATGTCATCTGAAATGCCACTAAAGTTCTCACTTTACACGGTAGCATTTTAGTCATGGCACAAATGTTAAGAAAAATGCTAAGGAAAATACTTTAGTCTAAAGTGGGCTTTATCCTAGCTGGGGGAGATGCTTTATGAAAATTTTCTTAACTAGGGGATAGTATCCCCCGTTCCACTGCTTACACATGTTATTTACAGCATATTCAAATTTCACAAACATATAGGTATCGCTATGGCAATATTTTGTTCAACAATGATTTGTATCAATTTTGTATCAATACAACCATTGTTGATTATCAATATAGGATGGCATCGATTATAATCGATCAAATGAAGTAATTATCCTCTATGTGAAGTTACAGTGACAGTAGTGATTATAACTAGACATGATGTGACCAACAGAAGGGATTAAAAGTAGAAGTTGCAAAACATGATAATACTTTTAATTAAAAAATACTAACTGCTGTCACTGTAACAAAAGTTATCCCTTTCCTATACATTTATTTTCAATGCAAAAGGATGGAAGCAAGCAGGTTGCAAGTTTTGTTTGGAACATCTTCTAGAACATTGGCTGCTAATGATGTCACTGCTTAACCAGTTCATAAATTCAAGATTTAAAGAAGAAAAATGGAGTCTTGTTTCTTGCTTATAAATTACAACTTACCAATAAAAATCCAAAGTGTCTTTCTCAGAAGTGAGAATCAAGGAAATTTGAATCTGAAATGAAAAAATGGTTCATGCATTATGTATAAAGAATAGAGTAGACTTATTGGGGCATAGAAAAATACCAAAGTAAATTAAAGATACAAATAAATAGTTATTATTATGATGAGGCTTTGCCTTGAAGAAATATTTCCATTTGGTTAGCACCGAAAGCATATAGTATTTTAATGTGATTCTATTCACCCTCCCTCCCTAATGAAACATGTTTTTCATTTTGTGGTTACAAAATATTTACCCCATATGGCACTGAAAATATGGGGAAGGCAGAAACTACAAGTCATAACCTCGGCTCTGTCATGAATTTCTACATAGAATGGTCAGATCATATTTCAATGCAGATAAAAAAGCTAACAAATCTCTTCAAGCCTTATATCACTTAAAAAATATTAAAGGCACTTAGGTTAAGAAAAAGTCTAGTATTATCACAATTAATCTACAGAGCCATACTTGCTTTCAATGCAATCAGCTCCATCTATATATACAGGGTGACCTGTAATTAGATGTATTCCCTGAAAGGGGTTAAATTAGAGGCATTTTGCAATAAATTTGACCGTATGATACCCCGTCCGAATATTAGTAGTTTTCGAGATAATCGAATTTTTATTGTTTTTTTTAAAATTAATTTTCCACATAAAACTATGAATTGAGAAAAAACAGCTCATTATATGGCACTTATTTCAGCATTTTCTGATAGCTAACAAATAAGTGGTTCGTTGAAAAAAAAGTTTGTCCCAAATAACAATCACATGTAAGTAACGGGTGGGTCGAAACTTACAAGTGGTGATAAAAAATGCACTCTTAGTTTACTTGGCAACATATTAAAAAAAAATTGTATGAGACAAAGTGTAAAAATTACTTTAATTAGTTCCTTGTGTCATCAGCTATCCAACAAGGTACAAATGTTGCTAACATTCACATTTGTGTACAAGAAATAATACTTCGTTCATTTTCATGTTAATTTCCTTAGAAGTGCAATATCTGGGCTGATGTTACTCACACTTTGGTTGTTACATGTTACATCAAATGCCCACTAGAGGACAATACTTGTCTTATCACGTAAAGAAGTGATACAAATGTGAATCATGCAGCTAACTAAATGGCAGTGAAATGATGCTCACTAGATGGCAGTACCTAAGAGCCTATCTCAGGTTGAAAGTGGCTGATCTATATAAATCTAATTTGCGTAGCCTCCCAAAGAAATCAATAAGTGATAAAACAGGTGCTAAAGTTGTTATTGTTCTGTTCAACAATGGCTGCATTCGACAATGAAGAATATGCTGATATATTTTGTACTGTTACGGGTTTTGTGATGGTGACGCAGCTGCAGCACAAAGAGAATACGAGTGTAGTTTCCCAGGCGAGTGTTTTGTACACCATACCGGCGCATCCGGGAAACCGGTTCGGTTCGACGACGGCAAGGCGATGCAGGCAGACCTCGTGAGTTTCCTCCTGAAGCAGAGGAGGAAATACTGGAGTGCTTTCAAAGAGACGGCACTACTTCACGAGAGTTGTGGCCAAGCAACTTAACATGAGTCAGTGGAAAGTGTGCTTCTCTTTGCATACAGCATAGCTTTATCCATACCACTACACACCCGTGCATGCTCTGCAGGAGAGAGACCCTGCCAGGAGGATGGATTTTTGTCGTTTTCTAATAAATGCTTATCTCGAAGATCCAGATTACCTCAGCAAGATTTTATGGATGGACGAATCAAAGTTCGACCAGAAGAGTGTAATCAATTTCCGTAATGTGCATTACTGGGCACCAAAGGGCGAGAACCCAAACAAAGTCAAAGAAAAGGCCAGTCAGAAGAGATTCTCATTGAATGTATGAATGGACGTCATCAACAATCATTTGATCGGGCCATTTTTCCTGCTCCAAATCTTAAATGGCATCACTTATGAACATTTTTTGAGGAACAAAATGGCAAAGTTGTTGGAGGATGTGCCTCTAGCTACAAGACATGACATGATATACCAGCATGTTGGCTGCCCACCTCACTTCTGCCTGGGTGTGCGACAGTGTCTGGATGAAAATTACCCAAATAAATGGATTGGCTGAGGCAGCCCGATTCCCTGGCCAGCTTGATCTCCCAATTTGACACCTTGCGACTTCTACATTTGGGGCCACATGAAGACTTAGTTTACAAGACACCAGTAAACTCGCAAGTAGAGCTCAGGGAGAGGATGAAAATGAATGAAGTATTATTTCTTGTACACAAATGTGAATGTTAGCAACCTTGTTTGTACCTTGTTGGATAGCTGATGACACAAGGAAGTAATTTAAGTAATTTGTACGCCTCGTGTCATACCATTCTTGTTATTAATACGTTGCCAAGTAGAGTGCATTTTTTTTATCACCACTTGTAAGTTTAGACCCACCCGTTACTTACATGTGATTGTTATTTGGGACAAATGTTTTTCTTCAATGAACCACTTATTTGTTAGCTATTAGAAAATGCTGAAATAAGTGCCATACAATCGGTTTTTTCTCAATTCGTATTTTTATGTGTATATATATAAAAAAAAATTGATTATCTCGAAAACCACTTACATTTGGACGGGATATCATATGATCAAATTTATTGCAAATTGCCTCTACTTTAACCCCTTTCAGGGAATACATCCATTACAGGTCACCCTGTATAAAAATGGATGTATGTGTGCATATATGTATGTATGTTTGTTCCGGAATAACTCTCGAACGCCTTGGCAATTTCAACGAAACTTGGTACACATATGACTTACAATCTGGAAAGAAAAACTGTGGGGGTAAGACACCCCTGGCAACCCTAGGAGTGGGGGTGGGTAGGGGTGACGTAAAAATAATCAAAAACGACTGATATTAGTGTGGAATCCATAGTTTTTGGGGTCGCTAAGATGAATAGTGACACTCCCAATTCCGTTCAACTCCAAGTTCACCAACTATCAGGATTGGGGGAAAAGTCAAATGTAAAAAATGTAAAAAATGACCTAACTCTCGAACGCCTTGAGCAATTTCAACCAAACTTGGTACACATATGACTTACAATCTGGAAAGAAATACTGTGTGGGTAAGACACCCGTGGCAGCACTAGGGATGGGTGACATGTAAAAATAATCGAAAACGACCGATATTAGTGTGGAATCCATAGCTTTCGGGGTCACTAAGATGAATAGTGACACTCGCATTGCCGTTCAATTTATTTATTCTTGCTCCTGGAGGTGAAACTAAAAATATTGTTTATAATAAAAGTTTTCAGTTAAATTAATATTATAGTGAATTTGTAAAAGATTTTAGTGGTTTAATTATATCAATTTATATTTAATTGGATAATAGTTAGAATGTAGAGACTTCTAGAATATTTACATTCTATTTTATGTTTTCAAGACATACACTTAAAGTTTCAGCCAAGAATTTGTATATTTGTATTCATTATAATTTGTATACTGCACTTCAACTTTTAAATACCTGTAAAAAAAATTACTTACATTTTACAGTATAGTTAGAATTAATTATTTTCCCGTCTAATAGAAGATTGGGATAAATAAATATCCGGGCAATGCTGGGTAATCGGGTATTAACTAATAAGCTACAAGCTCAGAAAAAGGGACCATGTTTGAAAATACTTACACAGTGTGAATTAGATTAACAGCAAGAATTTTACTAAATACTCAAAGTACTCAGCAGCAAGCAGACTGAATATCTATTTGAGAAACTGAACACAAATTTGAGCATGCATCAACATGTAATGCGGCAAAAAAATTTATTATCAGTCCCAGTACATAATACAAACATGTACGGAAAATCATGTACCGTAATTCTCACTAAACAATGGAATTCTCTCCCAATATCCCTGACATCCATCAAATGCTATAAGCTATTTAAAAAGAAACTTAAACATTATCTACTAGCAAGGTGGAGAAACGATCACAATCAACTTTTCAATCTTAAAAATACCCACTGTAACAATTAGCAACAGTGTGCAAATTAATATTATAAACTTCATTATTTTATTTCACTTAATGAATACACATGTCAACAAATTTCAACTTTGAAAATTGTACAGAGATAAAACATTGTGATTCTTTATAAATCTGCCATGCTGAATCCAAAAATATAACCCATTTTTTAACAACACCCTCAGATTTGCAGTTATTACTATATATTTACATATAATTCAATACAAATTAGACATTTTCACAAAGTTTATATTTAATGGAAAAAGCTTATACAACATATTATAATGGTGTTAAATAATACATTTTACTGGAAATTAAGTGTTCTTTATATCATGATTTGAATGACAAGTATTAGAAGAGTAGAAAACACTTTTAAACACTTTTTCTTTGCGTACCGTCGTATCCTCTCCTTGAAGGAACCAGCAGTAGTTGCTCCTCTTGGATGCATCCCAGTTCCCTGTATAACACTGTTCCATCTACAAAATGTATTGATGAAAGCGTTTTCCTTGTTCATCACTCACTTCATCCAGGTTTTCAGGGAAGAAATGGGAATGCAGGAAGTTATTTTTGAGACACAAGCTTCTTGTAATTTTGAAGAAGGTTGCGAACTAGTTCTGCACTATTTTCTTCTTTCTTGTTACCAAGGAATCCATTCACATCATCATTAAATGATTCATATGTTGCATGTTCGTTTGGAGTTAATGTTTCTAAAAAAAAACACTGATCATTCATCATTTTTCTAATCTGAGGTCCAATGGATATTCCTTATTTTAGGTTAGCATCATTCAAACCAGGGAAAATTGTTCATAGATATTTGAAACCCTCATTTGTCCATACCTTTCACAAAGTTTTTCATAGTCCCAATTTAATGTGCAAAGGAGAAAGAAATACATTTTGAGGATCAACTGAAGGCTTAAATTTTACATTCTATTGCCCTGGAGTGAATTATTTTCTTCCCGGCCATTCTGTCACTTTATAATGTTGTTGAGCATCACAGCTATCCCATAAGCGGACAAAACAAGGACGTTTAGTGAATCCACTCTGCATACCGAGTAAGAGACCAATTATTTTAATGTCTCCGCAAATATGCCAACTAGAATTTTCATATTTAATGGCTTCTAGAATATGACACATATTTTCATAAGTTACCTTCATTGCTACAAAATGTGCTACAGGTATAGAGGGAAATTTATTTCCATTGTTTAACAAAACAGCCTTTAAACTCATTTTAGAAGCATCAGTAAATAAGTGCCACTCTTCAGTGTTATGTGTGATACCCAGGCCCCTACCCAGGGAGGGCAGGGGGCTTTGCCCCTCCCCCACTCGAGCCATGAAAAATTTTAATTTGAACATATAAGAACCTACAACTATTACATTCATGATTTTCCAAATTTTGCATGAATTTCGATTTTGTCCTTACACAAATGAATAGGTTGTTTCTGGACAGAGGCAGGCTCCAGAAATCTGCAGTCTGCAATACTGGACTATTTTAGTTCTATAACCATTCTTGCAAAGCTATCAGACATTCCGATTTAGTCGGGACAGTCCATTCGTTTTAATCCATGTCCCGACTTATTCGTCTCAGCTCGGACACTACTTACTACAAGGGAAGAAAGACTCTTGCGGCACTACAGATATTGTACTGGTTATGTAGGACTTTCTGTAGAATACTGTGTACATTATTAAAATTGTCTCAACTTTTTGCGAGTCAAGAACAGTTGTTTGACACTCGACAAATAGGAACCGCTTGATTGTTAAATGGTTTCTTTTATTGCAGTGTCACTAATATTTTACATGATTAGAATAGAGGGGAATTTTCTATACTCTTTACATTATGGAAGAAAGGTTCCTCAATGACTGCAATATAAAACCAACCATATAAGAGGCATTTAGTTCTCCACCCACAACACAAGGTTTGTGATCCCTTTTCGCCACCACTGAGCAGAAGGATAAAAAAAATTGTTTTTCTTTCTCCAACATCAGGGGTTTACTGCAACTGATGTCCATTCTGCTACTCAATGGCTTAGGGTTAATTAATATTATGTAAATAGGAAAATCTACTTCACAGCAGAATCTTTGCTAGATTTATGGGGCAAAATATTGCCTGAAGTACTTTTAACATATATTGTTCTTTGTCAAAAACACTCAAGAAATTAAGTACATTATTATTTACAAAATTATGTCAATTGGAATTTGTTTTACTGCAGCTTTTCTTCGTTTCTACTTGTAATTGTCTTGAACATAAATACAAATGGTGTGACCGTACAACAGACAACTTTCACAGTGTGCAGAGTACATGAAGGCCAAAAATCAAGCTGTTGAAAATTCTATCCCACATGTATGCAACCCCATTTAATAGCTTCTTGGTTGCCACTGGCGTTTATTTTTACTGTCAAATAAGATTCTAAAAGCAAAAATACACCATAGAAACAATATTACGCCAGCAGACACACTGCCAGGTTGAAGTCACTTAGCCGTTCCCTTCAGATAATTTATTTACAGGGTTCGCACTGACTCCAAAGTCCTGGACAAGTGGAGGAGTCAGGGAAACAAGGCTAGGACCGAGGTCATTGCAAACAAATGATTTCTTTAAAAAAACTTTCAAAAGCTGGAAAAGTGAGGGGAATTAAATTATTTTTGCTTGGCAGAATTTGTAACCGGAAATACGTTTTGCTTTATCTTCCAACAATCTTCCTTTTTGGGTAACATTGCTTATAAAAAGGTTTTTTTCATTTATTTTAAAAAATGTTCAACAAATGTGATTCATTTGATTAACTTACAAAGTTGAAGTGTAACTCTTATTTTTTAGCATGTTAAATCATTACACATTTATGTAAAATACCTGGAAAAGTCAGGGACTTTGCAAAGTGGGTGTGAACCCTCATCTATCAACCCCACACACATATGTTGCTTTTCGTAGGCTATTTGAATTGTTTGTATTATACATACATGTAGTCTACCCTATCTTTTCTCTCTCTGACAGAAACAAATGGCAGTGTCAACTGCAAATATTTGTCACATGGTTGTACAGTGCACTGTGAGAGAAAATTTATGAAAATTCGCCTATGGGTCTTGACCCCCCCCCCTCAAAAAAATCCTGGGTATGGCCTGGTGATACCTACTTTTGTCATCAGCCCATTTACACCACTGCATGCACAAACACCAGAATCTGTAACTGTGAAATACGGCAATAAAACATTATTTCTCTTAACACTGAAACTTTTGTACCTTGATTCAACAACTTCCATTAATAAATAAATTACGTAAGACAAGCGAGGAGCCAGGTATAATGCATGGAAACCTAAGAAGTGTTGAATGTAGTCAATTTATATGAATAGCTATGAATAAAATATACGAACGTTCGAGTACTCAGAAACCAGATGCGATGGACAAAATCTGATTACATATTCGTAATCAGCATAACAATATTGGTAATAATCATCATTCCGTTTGCCTGTACAAAAAATATGTTCCCATGTGTTATTATTATATTATTCATTTTTTCCAGATGACTTTTAGATATATGCACTAAAAATGAAACAAAAACCAGGGACGTCATTGGTGGGGGGGAGGGGTAAGGGTGGCACGAGTCCCCGCAAACGTCTATGTGGCTCTGGCAAATTTGTCTGCATATTATACCTGAAATTTTACTTTCATGATAAATAGTACAAAATAGTTCTTCGGTAAATTTTGCTTACAGTTTGAAACACTACTCTTGAATTGTTCTCCTGCATGACCCGCAAGCAAGGCATTTCTTTGTGCCCCTCATTTTCCTGATTCTTCCTCATCCAATACAAAAATAGATGCATTTGAAGGAGTTTTATAGCCTAGCCCGCTCAGGAAAGTTGGAGACCTTTTGAAAATGCACTTTCTCTCCCTGGACGCCAGTTAAGGCGAGGAGGGACAATTTTCCCCACGTCTTTCTTGCTGCGGCAGCTGCCGATCACTGTTGCCAACTTCGCTCTTTTGGAGCCAGATCTGGCTCTTTCGTGCACTCGTTTGACTGTGAACTGTGGCAGCCACCCTCTACCCCATCATGGTGCCACCACTGGCTCCGGTCCATAAGGACCAACCTTTGCCATGAGTGTACATTTTGCACATGACGTGATATTCATATACAGGCTGCGTCAACCATCCCCTCTTTCTTTCCCAGGTATTTTTATATATAGTGCTGCAGCTAAAGTGAAGATGACAATATTATTATCCGGGAATCCTTTATTTTTGATTTCATATGAAGATCATTGGATTATTGAGATGGATGATGCCGCCAAATCTAGGCGGTGAAAACTAAGAATAAATTGCTATCACTTTAAAGCTAACGGTAATAGCATCGCCCCCAGCCCTCTGCCACCTAAAATTACCGTAATTCTAGCTCCTTGAAAGTCATGTTTAGCTCTATATTTAAGGTGAAATTTAGCTCTTTTATGCACATCAGGTTTGACAACACTGCCAGGATGGCCGTAGGAGGCAAGGAGAAATGCATTAAGCTTATGGGACCATTATTTTATTCCTTTTCTCTGGAATATAAAACATTTAATGACGTAGAAAAGTACGTGGACGGGAAAAGCACACGTTGAACTATGTCATAGTAGTAGGAAAAGTCGAAACTCCCATTTGATTAGCCGTAACTTGAAGTTGAAGTCGTTTTCCCGTAAGGAATACATGGGATTCTGTAAATACAGTACTTATTAATCATATTTTTCAAACATCGTGTCTAGCTTACTAATCAACTTGAAAAACAGTTTCCACTTGCAACATGGAGAGAAATTCATACTCTCTTGCATCAGAGGCGAAGATATAGTACAAGCAATGCAAGCACTGCTTGCATAATTCGAATATCATTTAATGTACTTAATGTTCTAACCGTATTTAGTTTCCATCGCACTCGATTTCGCGAAAAAATGCGGCCGCAAACTCCCCCAGCAGCTCTGTAGCAAGCACCAGCCTCAATGCTTGCAGCCGTTCTGCGGGAAAATAAGGCCTCCGAAGGAGTCACATGGCAAAGAGTGAAATTCTGGTGGAACCCGTCCACAAAGCTTCTACAAAAAGCTGTGCTTTCCGAGCTTGCGTGATTCCCGAAAATAGCCGAGTTCAACCGAAAGCAGAAGGATTCATGTATGGGTACGTTGCCAGCAAAAACTAGTAACGAATATTTGTCTTCATGAACACTTAAACAAGATCGCAAATATAATAATAATTGTTAGTCATAAAATAACTAAAAGATGTTATTATCACTGTTCTAAATTCCATATATATCATATTATATTACAAATTATTTTAGATTTCGCGAAATGTAAAACGCGTAAAAAAAGTTGACATTGGGAGTTGGGGCAGTGGAATTTCTGCACCCCCGTGAAGCGTTTTCTCAGGGAGGGAGGGAAGATTGGACGGACCTTGGAAAGCGCGTGGGATAGTGTGAGTGTTTGTTGCTTCGTGTTTTGTGCTGTGAATTTATCGGAATGAACGCGTATTTAGGAACGGTTGATGTGAAGTGCGGGTGTATTATTGAGCAATTGAAAATTGCTTCGTTTAGCTCGAGAGAGATAAGTGTTAAAATGAAAATCGTGGAAGGGGGTCAACCAACACCAAGAGTTCAAAATTTATTGTGGTGAGTACATCGTCTATGCATGTGTTTCTTTGCTTTGAAATGAATTTTTTATTGTTTGTGTTTAACTTTTTATTTAGTGTTTAAGTTACTCCAATGCGGTTTTTAGGGTGCCCAAAAATACTAAATTACATCATGCAGCGTAAAATAAACAAATGATTCCCATTTTTTTTTTATCTAAATCGGTTTGGTCACCGTTTGACCATATTAAATAATAATGAACAAATAAAGGTACTAATAAGTAAGTAAGAAATTCCGTCTCCCTTTAGTCGTATGCGGAAAGTTCGCATATGCAAAACGTTTAATATCATATGAATAACGTTACCTGGATTTTTTTAAAAAGTAAATGTGACGTTTGCGGATCATATGGTTTATTTTTAGTACAGTCACTTTATTACGATATTTTGAAAAATCCAGCGACTGGGTAAATGAGGCTATAAACCTTGAATCTTTCCCCTCGGCATGTCGTTGTACTACATGTTTTGTTGTACTGAAACATTGCTTGCCTCCTTCGTAAGACTACGCTTCGCTACTGTCTTGCATACTAAACCTTTTTTTAAATAGCAGTGCCCAATCCGACGATATTGAAATAAATGCACAACTTGTGTGTAATTGTCCCTCCTGGCCTTAAGTGGTAACAGCTCTCCATATTTCCTTAAGATCGCAATCACTCCTTCGGAGAATTTGAAGACATGGATTATAGATAAGCTGCTAGAACTCTGTGGGTTAATTATTTTATGGCTCTCCAAGGATATCCTCATGCATTTGTAATGGCAAGAGACGACACTCTTGACGAGACAAACCAGACTTAGAATTCTTCGTCTCTTTTCCTGCACCGGGATGAATGAGGAAGATGCCGCTAGCTTTCAGGTTCATTCACAAGCCATAGGGGATGGAGTTTTATTTTTTCCACTGAGGCAAAGTAATAAGCCTTTGTAATGTACCAACTTCTCATCGTTCCTCAGAAGGTTTCCACGCGTTTTCCAAGAAACCTCTCCTGCTCTTTACCCCATTCTGGACACCTGTTGATTGTCAGCTGTGAAACAGGGGTCTGGTGGTCCGAAGTAATTCGTGGTTATATAGTTTCTGCAAACGCGAGAGGGTAGAATATATGTGATCTGATTTTTGTACATTGCAAGTGAAAAGCCGAGTGTGAAGCTGCCACCTATGGAAATAATGGATCAGGATGGACCACATTCACCAACACATTGAAGTCACTCCCAATAGTTGTGGACAACTTCACAAAGAAACATTGTCAATGGTTACATTGCATCTCCTCTACTTGTAAGGCAAGTTTTGAAAATACGAGGGGATTTACAAATGTTTTAGACTGGGGCTGGTATTCGAACTCCGGAATAGGCAAGCCGGCAACAATACAGTAGATCACTGGGGTTCTGTGTTGGCACATCCTCCTTACTCACCAGACCTTGCACCAATCGACTATGCCGTCTTCAATGAAATGAAGAAGCCCGTACGTGGTGTCAGATTTCCGGACAATGACGCTCTCTAAGCAGCTGTCAGAGACTGGCTACGTGACAACCCAAGAGATTGGTACCGTGCAGCCATACGAAAGATACAGGAGAGGTGGCAATGTTGCATCGCTCTTTAGGGAGAATATGTGGAAAGTACTGAAGCCTAACCTGGGAGCCTGGACCAGCCACGACATGGTACTTGTCATTAGTCTAAATCATTTGTAAACGCCCCTCGTATTATGTATTGTGTATGATTTTTATACAGAGTTAGAACAGGTCTTTGATAAATTTTCTCAGTATGATATGAAAATTCTGTTAGGTGACTGTAATGCACAGATTGGCAAAGAAGAGACATTTAAACCCACGATTGGTAAAGAAAGTCTTCATGAATTAAGTAATGATAATGGTATAAGATTGATTACTTTTGCAACCTCAAAGAATTTAATTGTGAAAAGTACCACTTTTAAACATAAAGATATCCATAAATATACCTGGTCTTCTCCAGATGGTAAAACTCATAATCAGATAGATCATATTCTCATTGATAAGAGAAGGCATACTAGTATAATTGACATTCGTACACATAGAGGTGCTGACTGTGCCAGTCACCATTGTTTAATTTAGTAATTTAGTAATTAAGAGAAAGACTCTCAGTGATAAATCATAAGCAACAAAATCTAAAAGTTCTAAAATTTGATACAGGAAAGTTTACTGATGAAAGAATTAAGAAAGATTACCAAATTAAACTGTCAAATAGATTTGATGTTTTGCAGGATTTAAATGATGATGAAAATATAAATGAAACAGACGTAAATAAGAATTGGGAGCACATACGTAATGCAATAGATTCAGTAGCTAAAGAAAGTATAGGATACCATAAACCGAGAAAAAGTAAGCCATGGATTGATAATGAATGTCATAATCTAATAGAAATAAGAAATCAGGCTAGACTTAGGTGGTTAAATAACTCTGATGATACAAATCTAAACAATTATAATAGAATAAAGCGAGAAGTTAACCGCACGTTTAGAAGTAAAAAAAGAGATTACTTGAAAAGCAAAATTAATGAAATTGAAACAAACAGCAAAAATGAAAATATCAGAGATTTATATAAAGGTGTAAATGAGTTTAGAAAGGGGTGGCAACCTAAAGTAAACTTGATAAAAGATAAAGACGGTGATTTTCTAGCTGACCCAAGCGATATTCTAAATAGATGGAAGAACTACTTTAATGACCTTTTAAATGTCCATGTAGGGGATACATCAGAAGTAAATGAAGTACACACAGCACAAACTTTAGTTCCAGAACCTAACTTGACTGAAGTTAAGGATGCTATTAAAAGGCTAAAGAATAACAAAGCACCTGGCATTGATTTAATACATATTCATTAATATGTCAAATTCATAAATTAATTTGTTTAATATGGAATAAAGAAGAAATCCCTCAACAGTGGAAAGAATCCATAATTGTTCCTGTGTTTAAAAAAAGTGATAAAATGAACTGCAATAATTACCGTGGAATTTCTCTACTCTCAACAACATATAAAATATTATCTAACATTATTTTAACAAGACTAACCCCATATGCTAATGAAATTATAGGTGATTATCAATGTGGATTTAAACGTAACAGATCAACTACAGATCAAATTTTTCACATCAGGCAGACACTTGAAAAAGAGTGGGAATATAATCAAAATGTCCATCAGCTATTCATTGATTTCAAAAAAGCATATGATTTGGTCAAAAGAGATAAATTATATAATATATTAGTAGAGTTTGGAATACCTAAGAAGCTTGTTAGTATGATAAAAATATGCACCAGTGAAACAGAAAGTAAAATTCGTGTGGGTATTAATATGTCTGACAAATTTACAATTCATGATGGGTTAAAACAAGGAGATGCATTATCTCCATTGCTCTTTAATTTTGCCTTAGAATATGCTGTAAGGAAGGTAAAAGAAACTAAAGAAGGACTAAAATTAAATGGTGTGACTCAGTTGTTAGCATATGCAGATGATGTAGACTTACTAGGGGATGATGTGAATACAATTAAGAATAATGCTAAAATATTTTCCAAAATTGCTAAAGAGATAGGTTTGGAAGTTAACAAAGAGAAAACTAAATATATGCTTACAGGCCGAAACCAAGTGTTAGGTAATAATCAAAATCTAATTATTGATAACAACTCGTTTGAACCAGTTTCCAAATTCAAATACTTAGGAGTAATATTAACAAATGAAAATTATATTGAAGAGGAAATAAAAGGTAGGCTTAATTCAGGAAATGCATGTTACTTCTCTCTTCATAAACTTTTGTCTTCTCGTTTAATATCTAAGAAACTAAAAGTTAAAATATACAAAACCGTAATTTTGCCTGTAGTATTATATGGATGTGAAACTTGGTCCCTTACATTGAAAGAGGAACATAAATTGAGAGTATTTGAAAATAAGATCCTTAGGAAAAATCTTTGGACCTAAAAGGGATGAGGAGACAGGTGAGTGGAGAAGGTTACATAATTTAGAACTACATAATTTGTATTCATGTCCAGATATTATTAGAATAATTAAATCAAGAAGACTTAGGTGGGTAGGCTAAGTGGCACGAATGGGAGAGGAAAGAGGAGTTTACAGGATTCTTGTTGGGAAACCTGATGGTAAGAGACCTGTAGGAAGGCCAAGACGAAGATGGAGGGACAACGTTGAGATGGACCTAAGGGAAATCGGTAGGGATGGAAAAGAGTATATAGAACTTGCTCAAGATAGGGAAAGATGGAAGGCCTGTGTTGCTGCAGCCATGAACCTTCAGGTTTAAGAAGGCTAGGGAGTTAGTTAGTTAGTATGAA
This sequence comes from Lepisma saccharinum, assembly GCF_977018435.1. Taxonomy (NCBI): domain Eukaryota; kingdom Metazoa; phylum Arthropoda; class Insecta; order Zygentoma; family Lepismatidae; genus Lepisma; species Lepisma saccharinum. The sequence goes on from NC_139254.1 coordinate 24,792,496, forward strand.
GGTAGTATTGTTTTACACTATTTATCATCAATTTTCTTCTTCTACTATCCATTATATTTTTCAATTTTTGTGAAAATTATCACAAAATTTTGTGTTATAAAAGAGCCTGTGCCCACAACACGGTTTGATTCTCAGGGTCGTTAATCTTTGGTGGGAATTTTCCCGTCTATATCCCTGCATAAGTCGATCTGGAACACACTCTCAGCCTTTCATAAATGTTGGAAACCGTTAAGGGTAAAACTCGCTCAACAATTGTGCTAGTCATAATATCTCCTGCGTGCCTCATGGCACAGGGCAATGAACAATGGATAGCTTTACTTTTACCCTTGGAGAGTTGAGCTACTTTTTGATCAAGTGTTGGTACCTTAGATTCTGGTACCATTAATGTTATATTCCACATTCGATGACTAGCTTGAACTTCATTATGGCCACTATTCATTTTTGCACACTTGTTATACCCCTCTTTTATGTCTAAACCTAGTCAGCAGATGCAATATCTAGGAATATACTCCATTTTTAAATATTTTTGAGACAAATTTACAAATATAAGAACTAATGTCATATTTTTCATTGCCGCTCAAATCTGATATAACAGAATACATGGATATCACAAGACATTCTAGAATTTCTTATGTTACTCTAGAGATCTAGATGCTTATTAAGTTATGAGTTCATTCTGCATTTAGATATTAAGATATGAGTTCATTCTGCATTTAGATTCTCAAGTAATGGTTGGTTGTGAATTTTCCAAGTTTACATCCGTCTCAACTGTTCTTGTAGAACTGTGTCAAATTTTGCCATAATTTCTACAAAAAAACTAGTCTTACCCTCACCTACACCAAGGAGCCAGAAAAAAAGCACTGTAAGAATACTGGACCAGGGGGGAGGGTTATGACCCCCCCCCCCCCTTAGGCATATGAGTGCACACCACGCACACATATATGTCCCTGAAAGCAACAAACATTACAGGGTGTCTGATAAGACAATACATTTTTAAGATGGTAATGCTTAATGTAGAAACCATTGTGGAATGGTAACTATCACATGCCACCAATGCTTAGCACAGATGAGTGAGCAAGAATTGCTGCAAGATACGAGGTATGGAAATCAGTGGAGGATTATCTTCTTTCCATCTGACCATGATTTCTGTAAATTCCATGCACTGGTCACAGTCCTCAGGAAAGGTTTGCTGGACATTATGAAGCTTCCAGGAAGCTTTTCAAAACAGTCTCAATGGTATAGTGTGTTAGCCTGCTCTCTCTGTCCTGACAGATGGCCCTTTTAAGACTTCTTTCAAACATTTCCTGCGCGTGTGAAACATTCTCTTCCAATTGTTATATTGACGGTCAACCAGTACATTGCGCCTCCAACACAGAACCTGTTTTCATCAATATACTGTGACATTTTTTGACGATTTTAGGATTCAGCATTGCATTTCGACCATTTTCATCTCTCTGCCAATGCCAGACTTGAACTACCAATTTCCATACCTCATACCTTGCAGAAATTCTTGCTCGCACTTATGTGCTAACATTGGTGGCATGTTCAGTTACCTGTAACATAAATGGTACAGAATTAGTTTTCATTCCCTGTGATAGTTACCATTATACAATGGTTTCTATAGTATGTATTACTAGAGTTGCAAAAAAGCTGGCTTTTTTGAAGGAACCTTTTCTTTTTTTCTCATAAAAAGCCAGCTTTTTTGAGAAAAAACAAACAAAAAAATGGAAATTTTGGCTTCTTATTAATTACGGCTAACTTATTTCACCTGCAGTGTCAGTTAATCATATTTTGGAACTACCTAAATAATTTTACATCCAAGACACAATAGTTACTAATTTGTTTTTGCCGTATGTGAGTTTGTGTATTACCTACGCAATGTCATAGTGATAAAACTGTCTTATAATCAGGGGGTACCAGGTTTGATCCTTAGTGGAGACATATTGCATAGCGATTTGGATTCCATTTTAAAACTGTAGGTCCAGTCCTGATTAGCCTATCTGAGCATAAAATGAACTTCATACAAACTTTCATGTGTTTACGTCACTATATCATTGAACTTTTAGAAACGAAATGATTTGGTTATACTCTAGTTGCATTCCTGTGATGTCACAAAAAATGAAGCAAATGCTAATATTAAACTATTAGATGTTTCAAGACAATTAAAAAATTTAAGATTCACAATACGTATACAGAACTACATGCATATATACCCCATTTAATACTTAAGATCAGTATGCTACTACAAGGTAGATTTAGAGCCCAAAGTTACTTATAAATGCAAGTACTGTTGTTGGAAAATGGTCACATTTTTGATTGAATGTTTTATACAAATACAATTAATATAATTCGTAGGTCTATTCATAATGCATAAAATAATTAACACTGTATTGTTATTATTACATGAATAGGTAAAAAGAAGGTATAAGAATAGATATATAACAGTACATATTCATTATCTAGCTTATGTGTAGTTAAGACAACCAAAACGTCTATATATTTAATGTCAAAAAGACATTGAATGGAATATTTATTGAATAACAAAAAAGGATGTTAGATCCAGTTCATGAAAAGCAAAGTTTCTGATACAACCTAACTATTATGCAATTAAACATAAATTGATATAATTAATCCCCTAAAACCAACGAAAAAAACAAATGTTTTGTGCATGAGTAGTAGCTTGCATAAATCTTTTTTGATATTGTCCTACAAAGCTGCATGATCTCAATACAATCCTTGCCTTCCAATAAGTTCAACGGAAGTAAATAACCCTCAATTATACAACAAATGCTAAACAAGTATATTTTTATTATTTCATTTTCAAACTTTGCAAGACTTTCGGGGTTGGGGGTGGGGCTGAAGTCCAGGCACCCAATATACATCCTTGGGGGAGGGGAGATCCACAAATGTGGAAAAAAGAGAAGATCCAAAATTCTGTAGGGCTGATTGAATTAGGTTATTTTACGTCACTTTTCTGCTAAGTCTAATTGTGACGATATGATGAAATTGATGAAGGAACATACTCACAAACAATGCCCATACCCAGGCTGGGATTCAAACCTGGAACCCCTGGTGTCATAGCATACTTTGCTAACCACTCTGTCACAGTGGTACTGGAGCTAAACATGCAATTGTAGAGTTGCAGTACTATGGTCCAAAGTAATGGAAAAAAAATTGAACCTGCCCCCCCCCCCCTCCAGAATCGCATTGTGGACGAAACAAGAGGACTTTCTCGGTATATGCTACAACGTGCACTTTGCAGTTTTTATGATCGGTTGGCATATTGTCAGACAGTCGACGGGAAGCAGTTGCTTTGAGGCATTCTGTAATTCAATGTCATATTTTCTTGTTCATGCTCTCTGTAATTTGCAGTGTACAGTTACCCACAGGAATACAGTAAACAATTATTTCAGACAAATCTCATTTTTTGCAGGCAAACGTAGCACACCCTATCTCTTCCACGAATGGCGATAGGTCCAAAATGAGTTCGGATTGTCCTTTGTGGGACGATTCTAGCCTAAATTGATGTTTCATACATACCCCTTTCCATTTGAAAATATTGTGTGATATCCAATATGGCGGAATCCAAGATGGTTGCCATGATGGCCACACCCCCATTCAATGCAGTTTTCACACCAATACCCACTTGCAACATGTGATTTTTTTTTTGCTTTATGTGCAAATCCAAATATTGAAAAGTGCCTCCCCAATGGTATAGTGGTAATGTCGTGGCCTTGTAATCAAGAAATCCCAAGTTCAATACCTGGTGGAGGCACATTGTGCAGTGGTTTGGATCCCACTTTAAACTGTACGTCCAGTCTCGATGATCCTATCTGTGCATAAAGTGGACTTAACAAACAAGTCAAACATTGAAAATTATACTATTAGATTCTATTTACAATAGATGTAAAACTACAGTTATGCGAGTGTGTATATATACTATGAAGATGTATTTAAAAACCTACTGAAATTTGAAGATAACTTTTGGGAAAACTATCCATTCAAAAAAGCAGTCATTTTTGCAAACTGCTTATGTCTAGCTATGAATTCCATGTTTTAAGATGTACTTTAAATTTAGATATGGTCATCTTTTTACAGTAGAGACACAAATGAAAGTTTTGAAATAAAATAAATGCAGCCAAGTAATGTATTTTCATTGATTTGGAACACTTTGGGGGAAAAAAACTATTTTCTTTCCCCAAAAAGGACGTTTTTTTCCCGACCACTTCCAACTCTATGTATTACCAACTTAAAAATATGTATCGACTTTTCAGACACTCTGTAGATATGTATGTTCAATAATTTACATGTAAACCTTTTCCTTTTTTTATACATATGAGGGGCGTTAAAGTCAAACCGGGACTTTTAATTTTATACAGGCATAACAATGTATGCTCGCGTGACAGTACTACATCTAGTTTGTCCAAGTGTGGCACACATGCAGTGGCATGTCCGAAGGGAAGGGGGGGGGGGTTGGTGGGGGTTAAAAACCTCCCCATTGGTTTCGTCATTTAAAAAAATTCAAAGCAAAAGTGAAATAAATTTTATTTCATAAATGTGTTTGAGTACCAAATCGCCAATATTGTAAAATGTTTACATTTGGCAATGAGAAATGTATTTGCTTCTTCAATTACTTTTGATAATATTGGAGTTGAGTGACAGCAATGCACAGGCATTCATTCATTCCTTAGTTACTGAAAAGGAAGGAGAATTTCCTTCTCAATATGGTCAAGGAAAGAACCGTAACCCTTGGAATGCGAACTGAAGGAATCCTTCCTCCCCTTTCTTTCACCCAGGATGACCCTCTTAGGAGAATGGCCCTCCCTTTCCTGTTACGACAGTGCTGCTAACTTCCCTTATCTTTCTTTTCCCTTCTTATACCATTTATGCCAGCAGAGCAAAGTTCTGTGATATTTGAATCACTACAATTAGTAGGCAAACTAAGTCAAAATCTTATCTCGCACCTGGATGCATATTTATTTCAAAATATCAGTAATTATAATAATAATCATAATTGTTGCAGGTGTAGCGAAGCATGGTTTTACGAAGGAGGCAAGCGATGTTTTGTACAATAGCATGCAGGGAGTAAGGGAGGGGGTGAGGGATGCGTTATATAGCCCAACTGGCCCAGTCAGTTTCATAAACAAAATAAAAACAATTAATATGCCAAAATATTATACGATTTACTCTTGTGCTCTTTACAAATAAGATATTTTTTCTAATCCAATTTCCAGCCTTCAGTTTATTGAATTTTATTGTAAAATTTGTGAAAGATCTCACTTGAATTTCTGCGTAAATAATTTAGCTGTTGCCAACACTACTGGTTGCTGTCAACACTGGTGACGTAATCTGAGCTGGACCAAGCTGGATGCATGGTTCAGACATTCCACTTCCCGGAACCACAAACACTCGCCCCGTATCTTTGTCCCAAGTCCTGGTGTTCACTGGGGTTGTAGCGAGTTGCAGTCTGCAAGGTAGCAAGTTGAAGTGGCCGTGTGGTGTGTTATGTTTGTGCGTGTGTAATAGATTTTTGACGTGGAACTAAAGATGGATAGAGAAAAGAGGAGAAATACATTATTAGATTATTTCCAAAAGAAACAAAAAATGGAAGTTGAAGCTTCACCTTCCACAAATAGAACCTCAGAAAAGGTCGATTTAAGTTCAGAGGAATTCCATCCGAATTGCGAGAGTGAAACGTGCGAACTTTCAGACTCTGATATTCAACAAGAAGGCATAACAGAAGATATTGGAAACCTTGTTGCAAAATTATGTCAAGGAACTGTCGAGGTAAGTGACGTTCATTATTTGATAGCAGATATATCCATAGGTGGATTTAGAATTGTTTTTCTGGGAGGGCACAGCATGTGCTGTAAGGATACAAATATGTGTGTGCAGGGGAGGGGGGGGGTGCCCGCATGTGTATGTCTAGAAGATGTGTGTAGGATGCCACCCTATATCACCAATAAACTTTCACAGGGCGAGACAACATGAAGATGAACAAGTTTCTTCAATGATTTCAGGGGCCTCACCGATGGTAGTGTAATCAAAGAGGTCCTGGGTTTGATCCCCTGTGAAGGTGCATTGCACAGTGATACGTATCCCGATTTAAACTTTAAGTCCAGTCCCGATTAACGTATCGGAATATAAAATGAATTTTAAAACAATTTACTTTTTGTTTTGTTCACGAACCCTCGGAATATGATATTACCTATCCTATAGATCCACCAAGGCATTTGAAACCCTGGCATCGGAGCAGTGGCACTAGTGTCGCTAGTTAAAGTCACGGGTAAGCCTGTGGTTCACGTATTTTCCAAGGTCCCAGAAAGCTTGGTGCTACTATATATGTATGCAACCACATTATAAAATCACGGTTGCCATGGACAATTTTATTATTTTGTAGGAAAGGGATAAAATTTGTATTACGACACGGGATAGACTAGGTAGGCATCCTATGAACGGTAAATATCCCTTACAAATCTTCTGAATATTTCTCTTGTACAAACGCAACAAATACAATAAATAATATGTGTGTGCAGTAATAAATTCATTTTCTGAAAGCACCTTTTCTGGCATCAGTTGTCGAAGTAGGGGATGCTGCCTCCAGTTAAGAAAGTTTCACAAAGCATACCCCCAATTAGAATAATTTGCATATTGAGCATCCTCCACCTACTGCATTATCTCCATGTTGATCCATACAAGGATGTAAGCACCCCCTCGTATCTCCAAAATCGATCAATCAAACATCCCCTCCCTTTTCGGCTAGGAACTTCCATTTCGAGCACTGTCTGGCAAGATTTTGTCGGGCTCAGTGACAGATCCTGCAGTGCGGTGCTGGGCTTCGGAGGGGGGGGGGAGTGGCCATTTCAACAGTTGGTTTCGCAGTTCCATAATGTTAACAACATACAAAATTCCTCTCCATAGACCTAATATGAAAATGAATATGACACATTAATGACACTGTAGTAGAAATTGTTAATTACTGAAGGGGTTCATATTTGTTTGTCGACCGTCAAACAAATGTTTTGACCAATAATATAATAATACAATGTCAAAAATGTACACAATATTTAGCAAAATCATCTCCACAGCAAGTACAATGTTGATTGAATTGATGTTTTAAGTCCACTTTATGCACAGTAAGGCTAATCGGGACTGGACCTAAAGATTAAAGTGAGATTCGAACCACTATGAGCCTCCACTGGGTATCGAACCTGGGACACCTTGATTACAAGGCGACGACGCTCCCACTCAAATGGAAATGTGGTATCGTCATCTTCCAGCAATGCAAACACGTCCAGTAAATGCTCTTGAAGCAATTGATATGTGCAGTGAAGTAATATTTTCCTGGGTAAACACACGTTTGCGCATATTATGTACAATCCCGGTAACAACAACATCAAATTAGAAATCATTCTCAACTTTGAGGCGGTTGAAGACCTATGTTCGAAATACCATTTGCGAAGAAAGATTAAATGGGTTAGCTGCTCTGAACATTCACTGGGTTATAAAAGTTACTTGTGACGACATATTGTCAGAACTCGCACAGAAACCTCGATGCCTAACTAACTAACTGTCTAGCCTTCTTAAACCCGAAGGTTCATGGCTGCAGCAACAGGCCTTCCATCTAGCCCTATCTTGAGCAAGATCTATATACTCTTTTCCATCCCTACCGATTTCCTTTAGGTCTATCTCAACGTTGTCCCTCCATCTTCGTCTTGGTCTTCCTACAGGTCTCTTACCATCAGGTTTCCCAACAAGAATCCTGTAAACTCCTCTTTCCTCTCCCATTCGTGCCACATGGCCTGCCCACCTAAGTCTTCTTGATTTAATTATTCTAATAATATCTGGACATTAATACAAATTATGTAGTTCTAAATTATGTAACTTTCTCCACTCACCTGTCTCCTCATCCCTTTTAGGTCCAAATATTTTCCTAAGGATCTATTTTCAAATACTCTCAATTTATGTTCCTCTTTCAATGTAACTGACCAAGTTTCACACCCATATAATACTACAGGAAAAATTACTGTTTTGTATATTTTAACTTTTAGTTTCTTAGATATTAAACGAGAAGACAAACGTTTATGAAGAGAGAAGTAACATGCATTTCCTGAATTAAGCCTACTTTTTATTACCTCTTTAATATAATTTTCACATGTTAATATTACTCCTAAGTATTTGAATTTGGAAACTGGTTCAAACATATGTACACGATGCCTAAATTTCACAATTTAAATTGTTGAACTGTGGTACCTTATTTATTACTGTCTTTAAGACATCAAGTAGTGTGTCGCCCCTGTCAACACATGATTTTTCAAGCAAAAAACTATTCAATCTGTATTATATTAATCTATGTTGGAATCTTTTCTTTAAAAATGTGTTATTGTTAATGTTACAATGGGTAATGAATTGTTTAACTTAAATGTTGAAACTATAGAAATATTAAACAACTATGTAATAACCATGGTAAATTGTAAACAACAATATGATATAAAAGAGCTAGACTTTTGTGAGTCTGCGGGACATTCTCCTGGTTGCCGAAAGGTTGATGGTTCAGGGGACGTTGGGGAATATCTTGCTTCAATCTTCGGATTGGCTGGAGTACTTGTACTCCATTTTGGCGGATATTCACAAACCCAACTCTGAATAAGGTGTTCTCCTGCATCATCAAAAGACCAGGGTTATAAACTTCGGTATAACTAATAGGTTCAGGCCTACAAGTTATACCGGGTGAATTGTCTGTTTGGAAAAGTGTTTGTATAACATCGAAAGTTCAAATAAATCTTCGAGTAAAAGATCTTAAGGATCTTTCATTTCAACTTGCATAGGTGATAATTAAAAATAAATCCTGCACCACAGACCTCGCAAGGGCTTCGTCCTACTAACCCTTAGAAGCCATTGAGAAGTCCGATAAAAGGGTTGTAACCGGATTAACATAAAGCCCTAAAGGCAGAAGGTGCGTGTCAGTGATTTTTGGCGACCGTGACCAGGACCATCAAAGCAACCACCTGTGGATCTTCGTGGCCCAGCAGAAGAAGAAGAAGCCTGTTCCAGAAACAGAAGAAGCCTGTTCCAGAAACGGAAGCAGAAGCCTATTCCAGAAACAGAAGAAGCAAAGATGATAGGTTCCCAGAGACCTTTGACCAGGCAGCAAAAGGAGAGGCTCGTTTGCTGTACGAGCGAAGAAAAGAAGGAGGAAACCTTATTACCATGCTCCGGCTGCAACAGATACGTTCATGAAAGCTGCGCACATAAAACCCCAGGATCTGACGTAGCAGCGGAGGTAGACGTTAAATGTAGACAGTGCGTGGAAAGACAAGTTACGCCAACCCCAACAGATGATAGTTGGAGGGAAATGATGATCTCCTTTATGACTGATTTTAAGAAAGAGAAAGAAGCAGAAAAAGAGCAAAGATTAAAAGAAAAAGAAGCAGAAAAAGAGCAAAGATTAAAAGAAAAAGAAGAAGAAAAAGAGCAAAGATTAAAGGACAAGGAAGAAAATGACCAAAAGTTCGCACGTTTGGTTGAAACCTTGGGTGAAAGAGATGCTGAACAGAAAGCAGAAAGAGAAATGAGTGACCAAAAGTTCGCACGTTTGGTTGAAACCTTGGGTGAAAGAGATGCTGAACAGAAAGCAGAAAGAGAAATGAGTGACCAAAAGTTTGCACGTTTGGTTGAAACCTTGGGTGAAAGAGATGCTGAACAGAAAGCAGAAAGAGAAAGAGAACGAGAAATGAGTGACCAAAAGTTCGCACGTTTGATTGAAACCTTGGGTGAAAGAGAGGCTGAACAGAAAGCAGAAAGAGAAAGGGAACGAGAAACGAGTAAGAAAATGTTTGAAGATTTTAAAATAAATTTAGGAAAAGAAATATCCGAAGCGATAGCTGAAATCAGAAAAGAGAGAGACGAAAAATATGAAGAACTAGTGGAAAGAAGGAGAGAAGATCGGCAGATAGATGATGACCGATATAAACAGCTACAAGAGAGTTTGAACCAAGAAATGACTGAGCTGAAGGAAAGTCAGAAGGAAATATCCGTAAATTTGGAAGGTGAAATAAGAAAAACGAATGAGGTCCAAACACAACAAGTGGAAATTATAAAAACGTTAAACTCAAAGTTGGAGACCTTGCAGCTAGGCAGGGAGAATAGGAATGAAGAGATGGAAACTCTGCCGAAGAAAATATGTGTACGAACCTCTTGCTCCTCTAATTCTTCCAGTTCCGAATCTCCCGAACATTCTGAGCCATGCCAAAGAAAGAAACGAAAAAGGAGTGGCGGAATGAAACAAACTAGAGACTACGCTACGGAAAAAATGGTAGAAGATAATTCCTACTTAAACCATTCATCCAATCGGATTCTCCGAATGTCTGACGTCAATTCCCTCACCAAATTTAATGGAGAAATAAATTCAGTATCTGCTGAGAGGTACCTGGAAGAGATAAATACTTATATGGATTTAATGAAAATGCCCATGATGTATCGACTAAAAGTCCTTCCTTCGCTAATGGTGGGTAAAGCCAAGGCTTGGTTTATGGCAAACGAAAAAAGATGGAAAACTTTTGAACATTTCCGCTCTGCTTTTAGGAAGCAATACGCATCACCTGAAGCAAAACAAAGGGAAATGAATACCCTGAGGAATAAACATTATAGCAAAGGTGCAGGGTTATCATTGGAAGAATATTGCTGGGAGGTATATGCAGCATACTGCAATCTGACGGAAACCATCAACCAATCAGAAGTATTGAACTTAATCATTGGCCAATTACCTTCACGAGTGCGACAACTGGTACTAACTCGAGATCCCGCCAACATAGACCAACTCACGAATTTCCTGGGAAAGTTTGAAGCGTCTGAACAAATGGAAGGATGGAAAGCCGATCACCAACGAAGTGATGAACGAAGAAATCCTCAACCTCGAATAAGGAATCTAGAGCTATCCCGGAGGAATGGAGGAGAAGAAGATAAGAGGCCCACACCGATCAACCAAAGGTTTAATGGAAATCTAAGATTCCAAAGGAAGGATTCCTATAGAAGGACATTCTGGAATAAGAACCAGAATCAAAAAAACTGGAACCAGTCTCGTAAGAAAGAGTGTGGAATACAGACTGACGAAATTCCAGAAGACTGTGCTTTGAACCCTAGAGCACCTGTGTGGGAAATTCCTTCCACTATTAAAGCACCTTCTTGGGAAATCCCCTCTACCAGTCGAGCAAATTTAAACCAGAGGTCGTTGTAGATGAAGCTCTCCCTTCTACAACGCAACACAATCTTGATGTTTGTGAGAGCGAAGAGGATAAATTTATTACCAATGAGAATTTAGATGTTTTGTATCTAGAGCTAAATTCTTGTCCAAATTCTAAAGAGGAGAAATTGTTTAATGTTTTCGAAGTAACTGGGAATTGCAGCAAGAAGCCAGAAATTCAAATAGAAGTTTTGGGATTAAAAATAAGATGTACTTTGGATACAGGAAGTGAATGCACAGTCATGAATTATAATGTTTGGGTAAAGCTCCGAGAGAGATTACCAGGCTTGAAACTGCAAAGATGTCCAGGAATAAGGTTAAAGGATTTTGTTGGACATGAGAGGTCCCGTATTGTAGGATGCCGAACCATTCTTTTTGAAATTGCAGGACACACTTTTGAAGATCAAGTCTACGTAGTGAAGAATTTAGAGGCAGATTTGTTATTTGGATATCCCTTCTTCAAAAGATATAGAGTCAATTTGGATGCAGGTGCCAATAAATTATATTTAACGGTGAAGGGACAAGTCGTTGAAGAAAGTTTGATTCCAGATGACCAAGAAGATAGTTTTGAAGCAATTAATGGTAAGACTTCGCGTGTTAAACTATCGATGGCGGAAAGGGAATCGCATTCAGACAATAGGTCCGCTGCCGAGGAAGATATAAGAAAGAAGGCTTTCGCTCCAGGGTTGCTGAATCAAGAAGATGAGGAGAAACTACACTGCCCATTATTTTCTGACAAACAGGGACTTGTAAATACTTCAATCTGCAAGATAAGTGCAGAACAACCTGTATTTCCTTTACAAAATCCATCTACCATTCCAAAAGAGGAGAATCTAGAAGAAGACGTAAGTGGATGGAAGACCTGGCTAATTGACGTCAAGAAGTTTTACGAAGGAGTGTGTTAAACAAGATGTAAAGCCATTTCCTGTTTTCTCCAGAAGCTACATGCAAATGAAGAATGAAGTCCAAGAAGACGATCCCAAATGAAACATCGCCTCACATCATGAAGAAGAAGAAGTGAAAGAAAAATGAAAATATACAAAAAGGGAGAAAAAGTTATAAAACAAAATTAAATAACGTTCACTTATATTTAATTTTATTTTCTTGTGGGGGAACGCTATGTGTCGCCCCTGTCAACACATGATTTTTCAAGCAAAAAACTATTCAATCTGTATTATATTAATCTATGTTGGAATCTTTTCTTTAAAAATGTGTTATTGTTAATGTTACAATGGGTAATGAATTGTTTAACTTAAATGTTGAAACTATAGAAATATTAAACAACTATGTAATAACCATGGTAAATTGTAAACAACAATATGATATAAAAGAGCTAGACTTTTGTGAGTCTGCGGGACATTCTCCTGGTTGCCGAAAGGTTGATGGTTCAGGGGACGTTGGGGAATATCTTGCTTCAATCTTCGGATTGGCTGGAGTACTTGTACTCCATTTTGGCGGATATTCACAAACCCAACTCTGAATAAGGTGTTCTCCTGCATCATCAAAAGACCAGGGTTATAAACTTCGGTATAACTAATAGGTTCAGGCCTACAAGTTATACCGGGTGAATTGTCTGTTTGGAAAAGTGTTTGTATAACATCGAAAGTTCAAATAAATCTTCGAGTAAAAGATCTTAAGGATCTTTCATTTCAACTTGCATAGGTGATAATTAAAAATAAATCCTGCACCACAGACCTCGCAAGGGCTTGGTCCTACTAACCCTTAGAAGCCATTGAGAAGTCCGATAAAAGGGTTGTAACCGGATTAACATAAAGCCCTAAAAGCAGAAGGTGCGTGTCAGTAGTCTTAATCTCTTTAATGTTGTTACCATGTTGAGTTTACATATCTTTTGTTTAAAAATTATATTTGAGCAATTAAATATAAAATATTAATAATTGAAAATATTCAAGCAGGTGCTTTTATATGATGCTTTTCTTCTTATCACAAGTGTGACTTAAAAAATAAAAACATGAAGCATTATTAACAAATACATTGATTGTGTTCATTGGGGTAAAACCAAAGTATATTAATTATCAAATTTATTACAAGAAATTTGACCTCATCTGGAAAATGTGTTGGATTCATAACCACCCCTTACGAAAATCCTGGGCATGGGCCTGCACACATGTCGCAGGCCAGTTCAAAGACCATTAATTGCTTAATTTAAAAAAAATGAGTTTCACACCTAATGTAAACCAAGCCTGTACTGGTTACCAGAACAGACTTGGTAATAAATTAGAAAAAAGTATTGTAACATCATTCTGTAACCATATTAATAGTTAATAAATAAAAAATAGACAGGGCAACTGTACAACTTCCGCAGAATAGAACAAATTAAGGCATCAGGACAATAAGTACACACCCCTGAATGTATGTGTGTGTGTGTGTGTGTGTGTGTGTGTGTGTGTGTGTGTGTGGAGAATGGGCACAACTAGGGGGTTCTTCCCCTTTATCTTTTTTGTTAATCAAGATGGCAGACAACAAGGTTTGTGCGTGCATGGAACAGCATGTTGTGATGAAGTTTCTTGTGAACGAATGTGTAAAATCTGGCAAGATCTACAGAAGACTTCAAGTTCAGTATGTCGATGAGATGCTCAGCTACAGTAAGATGTTTGAATGGTGTAAAAGATTCAAAGATGGCCGTACATCCATCAGTGACGATTGTGGTTGTGGTGGCTCCCAGCCCACAGCAGTCATTCCTGTGAACATTCAGCACATGGAACACCTGATCCTGGATTGTGCCTGTTGTGAAATTGCACAAGAGATTAATCTTCCAGTGGGAACGGTGAATACAATCATTCACGAACATTTGCATTTTCGAAAAGTTAGCGCATGTTGGGTACCGAGACAGCTTTCCACTTCTGACCGGCACAGAAGAGTTGAAGTGTGCACTGAGTTGAAGGAGTGTTTTGACAGGAAAGGCTAGATATTTTCCTGGTCACATCATTACATGTGATGCAACCTGGGTAGTGATGCAACCTGGGTACATCATTTCAATTTGGAATCAAAACAAGCATCAAAGCAGTGGAAGCATGCTGACTCACCACTAGCAAAAAATATTTCAGCACTGATGACGAAGTGAAGCAGGATGTCCTTGGATGATTCAGGAGTACTGACAAATCCTTCTATGCCGAAGGTTTCCAGGCATTTGTTAAACACTGGGATAAGTGTACAAATGTAGCAGGGGAGTAAGTCTAAAAATAAATGTAGTTTCCACTCCTTGAAATGTATACCCTTTATTATATATCTGTATTGTATTAATCTCTCAGACAAGAGTCTGTTGTAAGAATGGCCCTTGAGGCTGAAACATGCCCATTCTAATAAAGATGATTTTTTATTATTATTATTTCCTAAAATTACATGTATTGACAATATACAAGCATAAGTTGCATAAATGCATAGCAGTAAGGATACTTTTTCTTCTATTCTTAATCGTTCTTGCTGGATTTCTAACACCCATAATGAATCACCATATAATTCCAAGCACAATCTATCTTTTCACTGCTGACAACACTTCATCTCTGAGAAGACCAAATCCGTAAGTCCACATTACAAAGTTTTCCAGCATGTATGTATTGTAGAATTATTTCTTGAAGTTTACAGTTGTTGCAAGCATATAAACACAATTTTTGTTGCACTGTTTCATGCTTCTAACACCTGTCAACTACAAGAAAAATAATTGAGGATTTCAAAGTAGTAACAATGACCACAATGCTATGTAGAGGTAAAGTTAATAACCACAAGTCAAATTATATGCATAAACTTTTGATTCATGGTGCATAATAATAATAACATTTTATTGTCATTAAGCTTGTACATCAATAGGCAACATCAAAAGCAACATACATGTGAAATATACAGGGTGGCTCAATAAGTCACTTAACACCCTCAGTACAAGGCCACTGCGGCATGGAATTTGAAATTGGCGATGACAAATCGTTATCTGGCCAAGGAGGAACCACATTGACGCCACCCACATGGTCGGCGGCCATCTTGATGTCCACCATCTTGAATTCAACTTCAGAATTTTAAATGGGAAGGGGGTCGTGCGACATATCAAAATGGGCTAGAATTTCACGAGAAATGCAATGGTGAAGGTTTTTTCGACGTATCTTTAACCAGTAAAAAGTTATGACTGAATTCTTGTACCAATTTGCTCCTTTTCGAGGTGTTAGAAAAATGCCTTAAAATTTGTTTAGCGCTTCGGTAATGCATCAAGATCAAAGTGGCGTCTATGGAGAGACGTTCGCATGCCATTGCACACGATTTTAATCGGATACATCCATGAAGAGCTGCGCATTATGAATGGTTGTCGCGAACAATTTACAGTGTGACGCTTCCATTGAATTAAAAGTCCTTCACAGTGACAAGGCTAATGTTTATGTTCATGAGGAAGTTTATAAACAGAATATGTGACCCTTGTCATCTGATAACTAACTTTGGACAAAAACTGGTTCATAACGTTCCCATAAGTGTTCTGGTGTTCTTCCCTATTGAAAAAACTCTGTAAAAAGTACCTTCTTCCATAAGCAAGGATGAAAAAAACTGTTTATTTAACAAATCCAAGTAGCCCTAAGCATTTAAGGTTCCGTTGATGGAAAATTGACTAACCAATCGTGTTCCACACAGCACGCCACACCATTAACTTACCAACACTAACCATTCAGCTTTGATCTGTCGAAAATGGGTTATCAGATAAAAATCATCGAATATTCTGTTTATGAACTTCCTTATGGACATAAACATTAGCCTTGTCACTGTGAAGGACTTTTAATTCAATGGAAGCGTCACACTGTAAATTGTTCACGACAACCATTCATAATGAGCAGCTCTTCATGGATGTATCCGATTAAAATCGTGTGAAATGGCATGCGAACGTCTCTCCCTAGACGTCACTTTGATCTCGATGCATTACCGATGCGCTAAACAAATTTTAAGGCATTCTTCTAACACCTCGAAAAGGAGCAAATTGGTACAAGAATTCAGTCATAACTTTTTACTGGTTAAAGATACGTCGAAAAAAACCTTCACCATTGCATTTCTCGTGAAATTCTAGCCCATTTTGATATGTCGCACGACCCCCCTTCCCATTTAAAATTCTGAAGTTGAATTCAAGATGGCGGACATCAAGATGGCCGCCGACCCTGTGGGTGGCGTCAATGTGGTTCCCCCTTGGCCAGATAACGATTGGTCATCGCCAATTTCAAATTCCATGCCGCAGTGGCCTTGTACTGAGGGTGTTAAGTGACTTATTGAGCCACCCTGTATTATAAAATAATATAAAATTATAACCCCCTTTATGTTTAAGTTGCACAAAAATGCAATATTTTTAATTTCAAGAAATTCTTGAGTTCAGTACAATGGTGTAGCAACTAACCAGGCATACAGTTTATGTTTAAATAGATTCATAAGCATATTTGTCACATCAAGAGGTAGCTTATTAAATAGTCTTAATCCTAGAGCTTCATAACTATTCAGGGATTTTGATAGTCTATGATAGGGTATATTTATATGCCTGCTGTTTCTTGCAGTATAGGAATGTACATCTTGTCTACTTTGTAGTTGTGGCAAATTTTTCTTTACATACGAGGGTCACTATTTATATTTTGAGCCTAACAATGAAAAAACAGGAATTTGGCATTGAAAACTGCTTTATTGTTTTTAGAAGTATTCTTCTTTATGGTCAATACACTTTTGCATTCGTTCGAACCATTTGTCAAAGCAGTTTTTCCAATCTTCTTGAGACCCCTCCATAATATGGTTTTTGAACGCATCAACGGCGTCTTCCGCCGACGAAAATCGTTGTCCACACAATTTATTCTTGACATTCGGGAACAAGAAGAAGTCATTGGGTGACAAATCAGGACTGTATGGTGGATGACCCATCAATTCGATTTTTTGACTGTTCATAAAGTCGGTTGTTAGACGAGATGTGTGACAGCTGGCATGTCTTGATGAAGAATGATCCGACGGCGTTTGTTTGTTTTCCGAACAACTTTTGTTGGATCGGGTTCATCTTGAAACACCCATACAGTCGACTGCTGTTTACGTTCCGGCTCATATGCATATATCCATGATTCATCACCTGTTACAATCTTATATACGTCTTTTGAAGCACCACGATTGTATTTATTGAGCATTTGTTTGCACCAATTGATGCGAGCATCTTTTTCAGTTTTTGTCAAATTGTGTGGGATCCAACGAGAACATACCTTTCTCACAGCTAAATGATCATGTAATATTTTATATATGCTGGTGGAACTAATGCCTATGGTTGCCTCAATCTCACAGTATGTCACATGACGATCTTGCAGTATTAGGTTTGGCACAGCATCAATGTTTTCTTGAACAACAACTGATTTTGGACGACCTTCGCGAATCTCGTCGGTGAGCGAATGGCGGCCACGATTAAATTCGTTATACCAGCGTTTCACAGTGGCAAAGGATGGGGCTTCATCGCCAAATGTGGAAGTAAGTTGATCGATGCACTCTTGTCTTGATAATCCACGTCAAAAATCGTAAAAAATCATCGCACGAAAATGTTCACCAGTTAATTCCATTTTATTGTTGTCGCGCAATCTCCAACACAACATAAACAACACATATGAAGCTATTGACAAAACATTTGAAGTACGTTATGGTCAATAATGCCAGACGATTCCGTGCAAACGTCAAATCGCGCCTAACTTCAATCAGTGTTGCCAAGGCTCAAAATATAAGTAGTGACCCTCGTACAACAGCACAGTGTAAATATATAGATTTATCACAGTCATAAACTTGAACGTAATGAGAAGTGGTTTACAATAAAGTAACTTGTGTGAGTTTGTAATTATTCTCATGGCTTTTTTCTGCAGTATTAAAATTTCTTGTACATAACTGCAGTTCCCCCAAAGTAAAATTCCATATGAAATAATGCTTTGAAATAAAGGAAAGTAAGCTGATCTTACGTAATCTTCAGGTACATGACTGTTTAGATTCCTTAACAAATATATAACCCTGGAGAGCTTGGCAGTTATGTATTTAATACGTGGCTCCCATGATAATTTATTATCAATGACAATACCTAGAAATTTCACATTGTCTGAGCTATTATCGATCAAGATGTCTCTAAGACTGAAAAACATATGCTGGGTTTTACTTTCATTCAGCAAAAAACCATTAGCTCTGAACAATAAAGAAGATTGATTCAGGGTATTATCAGTTATGGCTTGAAGATTGTTAAAGTCAGAGCTGGCATTAAAGGAGGTAGTATCATCTGCATATATACGATGCACGTTTTTTTGAAGCTATATCGGGTGGAGCTACGGAGAGCATGTCATTGGCGACCAGCCAATAGCAGGAGTGCAACGTTGTACAGTAAAGAAACTGCGGCGCGCAAGTTAGACGCCGTGTTCTGTATTTTTCTTGTGCGCAAGAAGTTTTCATAAAACTCGCCACTTTAAAGTTCATCATAAGATGGGGCACGAAATTTTGAACCTGACTGTCCAAGTCCCATGAATTTCCGTCTCCTACAGCCAGAGTTATCGTTTCTTGAAGAAACACAGGGGAAAAAACATCTCTCTACACACACACAATGACCCTTTCGTTTTCCTTTCGTGTTCCGTCTGTATTTTTCGTTGTCACCGTGTTGATCCCGTTGAGTTGTGTCTTGGTAAAGCTATGGGTGTCAAATTCGGTTGAATATGTACAATGGCCCTTCATTGTCATGGGCTTTCAGGAACATTGCGGGTCTGAGTCACTTTCAGTTCAGCGTTTTCGTAACAAGGACGGTGTAAGATAATTTTACTTGTAGGCCACGAAGAACAGTTGTGAGAGGATTCAATACAGCTCTTATTGATTTATTTTACTTCGCTTTTCTGCCACTTATGGCTAATCGCGAAGATGGGTGATGATATGATAAAACTGATGAAGGGATACTTACAAACACCTATTCCCGGGCCAAAATTCGAACACCTGGAGTCGTAGCACGCTGTGCAATACAGCCCTTATGTTCGATAGTTGTGCAAGAGCATGTGTTCCATGAGTATTTAATAATGTCGCGCCGGCCCCCTTGGTGGAGGGGTTAGCATGTCACGTTACGATGCTAGGGGTCCCGGATTTGAAACCCGACCTGGACATAGATGTTTATGAATGTTCATTCATCAATTTCATTACATCATCACTCATTCCCATCTTCGCAATTAGCCAAAAGTGACAGAAAAGCGAATTAAAAAAAATTAAAAAAAATCAAATTATTAATGTCGCTCTCGAAACCTAGTACTAGTAGTACAGGCAGCAAGGGTAAAATATTACGTTCACAAGACAGAAATCTTATTTTTGAAGCAGTGGCAGCGAATTGGGTTAAAAAACCGGGGCAGGGGGGGGGGGGGGGCACAGTGCCAGAATACGGAGGGCAAAGAAAATATATTTCCCTTTGTAGATAAGGTTTAGCATAGTGCGGGCACCAAAGTGGCGAGAAGTAGGGGGACAACTGACCCCCTCGCCGCCACTGTTTTGAAATGTATTCTTACTTCAAGGAATTGGCATCGGAAGAAGTGTGTGCTGAAATAGTCGAGAACTTACGGCTAAAGCGTGTGGTGTATGGTGCATACTGTTTTGCGTATTATAAAGCAGGTTAAAGAATCTACCACAGAAATCGGTGAACCCCTATTCAAATCTCCTGGGGAAACATGCCAGAAATCAGAAACGAGAGCGATGATGATGGCCTTGCAGTTCCTCTACAATACATAAAAAAACCTTCAAACTTCTTTCAGGTAAGAGTTTCTCTTATATGCTGCAGTGCTATGATATGATACAATCCTGTGTAGAATTCTTTACTATATATTTCATTGTACTCCTATATCACGTGCATACATTATATATAAAAAAGTTGAATATTGGACACAACAAATTCTTTGTGTTTCTCTTCCGCTAGCAGTTGCTTTGGCAACAGCACTGGCTGCGTATTGGCTGAACTCATGTTCCTTCTAAAAGCATACGCCGTATAGTATTGTGTGAGCACTGACGCAAAATGGTAAATTATTCATCATGAGAGCAAACAATAAAAATCCAAGAACCGAACCTTGAGGTACACTACACTGCATTTGACCTCTCCATTCCTATGCAGACAATTTGTTTACGGTTCTGAAGGCATGAATGAAATAATTTAAGATCTGTACCACCAATGCCATAGTATTTCATCTTTAAAAGTGAAGTGTGTTCTACACATTCAAAAGCCCTGCTCAGGTCACAGAAAGAGGCCTGAGCGAAGTCCTTAGTTTTGAAAGCCTTAAGTACAATTGACTAAAGAGTTCATGGCATCAACTGTTGACTTACCCTTCCTGAAACCAAACTTGATTTGCAATTTAAGTTATTATGGTCCAAGTAATTGCATAATTGATTCTAAAACTTTTGAAAACACTGGAGTTGGTGAGATGGGACGGTAGCTGGCTAAACAATTTTTCTCACCTTTTTTATAAATTGGTACAACCCTTGATAATTTCAATACATTTGGAAAAGTTCCTTCCCTAAGATATATACTTATACAAAAGGTCAGTGGAAGAATTATACAATCTATGATTTCACAAGATTACTGGATAAATCATAGATATCTACACTATCTGATGGTTTCAGCTTTTTCACACGTCTCAATGTAACCAGTATACTCGTGAACATGATTGAAAATGTATCTTTTATCCTGAAATATCTGAGGTATCTGGAGAATGGGCAGTATCATTAAAGATTGATAGGTCAAAGAATTTGTGGTCACTGTTGATGCTTCAGTAAATATTTTAAGCACATCATGTTGACCTGAAATTTTCATATTTCAAGTTCACAGCACAGGAGAAACACTTTTGGAAATTACGATTCTATTCACTTTGTTCTCCTTTGTTGTGTGACCAATAACTTCTCATTTGCTAAGTTTCAGCACTTGTGCATATTAGACAAGTTTGTGTCTAAACTCGATGGCATAACCAGGGGGTGGAGGAAAAAAGCTGGTTGAAATTATACCCTCCTGTCCTACCCACAAGATTATCAGGGGAAAAGTGATATCATGACAATATGGTAAAATATACGACTACTTATTAAAAAAAGTATTTTTATAATGATGGTGTTTTCATTTCTTCTGAAAACATGACAACTTTTTTCTGATTTTTCAAAATGGCTACTGGATTTTATATTTTTCAAATTAACTCAAAATTTTAGAATCTGGCTTCAAAACATCATTGAAGCAAATTTATGGAGCATAAATTTTTTTCATGCTTGCCTGGTAGGTGGGGCAACAGGGGCCATGCCTCCCCCTGTATGTCTACCTAAAATATATATTTCACACATATAATTCTAATATAAACTGTGTTCATTGCATCCAAAAGCTGCACAGAGTCATGGCTTATTTCTTATCTACTCACAATGTCACCATAATGTACAAAAATTATGCACTACAAACAAACATTCCATGCTCAAGTCACTACTTCCACCACCATTGTATCAGCTGTAACTATACGAAGCAAGGTTTTAGAAGCCATATCGGGCGGAGCTACGGAGAGCGTGTCCTTGGTGACCAGACAATGGCAGGAGTGCAACGTTGTACAGTTACGAAACTGCGGCATGCAAGTTAAATGCCATGTTCTGTATTTTAATTGCGCGCAAGAAGTTTTCATAAAACTTGCCCCTTTAAGGTTCATCATAAGATGGGGCACGAGTATTTGAACCTGACTGTCCACGTCCCATGAATTTCTGTCGCTTACAGCCTGATTTATCGTTTCTTGAAGAAACACAGGTAACGGCACGTCTCAACATCAACACACACACATAATAATAACCTTTTCATTTTCCTTCCGTCTGTTTTTTCGCTTCCACCGTGTTGACCCTGCTGAGTTGTTGTGTCTTGGTAAAGCTATGGGTGTTAAATTCGGCTGAATATGCACAATGACCCTTCATTGCCGTGGGAGTTCACAAACATTGCGAGTCAGTTTGAGTTCAGCGTTTTCGTAACAAGGGCGGTGTACGATAATTTTATTCTTACGCCACGAAGAACAGTTGTGAGAGGATTCAATACAGCCCTTATTGATTGATTTATTTTAATTTGCTTTTCTACAAATTACAGCTAATCGCGAAGATGAGGATGGATGATGACATGATGAAATTGATGAAGGGACACTTAAAAACACCTATGCCCAGGCCAAGAAATTGAAATGAATGGCTGATTGCAAAGAATCGTTCAGGAGTACATGCAAGGGAAAAACTGATCACCAGAAAATGCAATAAGTAATCACTAAGACTCTGAAGTATGTGTTAACAGACATAATTAGAAATCGAACTGTGTAAAGAATGCACCTTGATAAATTCAGAATTTAACAATCGGAACTTGGGGCCAAATGTTTTATGTACACATACTAGATATGGCAGAAAGTTTGAAAATAATACAGCGAGCAAACCTAACCTACTGAACGCATATAAATAGTACCTTCGTAAGCACATAGGAGAATAATCTTAATCCAATGAGCATGAAACCAGATATGCCTATCCTACTCATGTAAGCATTCTGCACAAAAAAATGCAATGAGATGTGAGGATAACTGTTTGGTATGTTCTTACACACATGCACAGAATTGATTCATCTAGAAAACGTGTATCATGATGATATCGGAACTACACAGTCCAAGTTTGGGCCCTTCACAAAATAATTCCTCAGAAGATAATATTTATGTATCTTTAAAATACACAACTTAGTTTCTCTCAGCTTCAAACTGACTTCCATATTAATTTGAAAAATTGTCACCATCTTCCTTATCATCCTGTGCAACTTGTGAACATCATTACATAATCAGAACCACTGCTATATGATGATTTTGTTTTACAAATTATCAGTTCTTGTTGAGTTAAGAGGATACGCTTTGGTGCTCTTAGTAATTTGATATTAAAAAAAACAACTCAATTTTCTGTCATTTTTGGCTAATTTTGAATATCAGGATGCGTGATAATATGATGAAGGGACATTCACAAACGCCTGTGCCAAGGCTGGGATTGAAACCTGGGAACTTCGACGGCAAGATTGAAGTTAGACTACTTAACGTGCTAGGCCACTGAGCTGGCGTTTGGAGTGTTAAGTTCGAAGCTGTTAGCATTTGCTCATTAGCTTTATGTGTGTGCACACACTGGTATTTCACACACAAAAACTGAGATATAATACATTTCAGAGGGTAAATGTCATTTTAATTTATTTTACTAGAATACATTTGTTTGTTGATTGTCTACGAAATTAATACTTTTAAAACAGGTGGAATATTTTTTTAAAAAAATCAATATTGGACAAGTATTTTTTATTATACATATTATTCATCTCATAAGCTTCAAACCCGATCGAGTCCGATCACTTATGAGTCTCGTGTTCCATCAAAATTGGTCATAGTAAGTCATGATTAGACCCCGGATTTTTATGTAATATCTAAGTACAAAATATGTAACAAAAATTGATGGAATATGTACCTAAATATGTATTATCACATGTAGTATCGAAGAATATGTAATTTTAATAATCATAGAGAATCCAAGCAATTTCAATAATTCTGCTAGCCATTTATTTTATTTGAACATATTCAACATAATCTTAAGGAAATAAGTTCTTAAAATTAAAATTTGTATAAAATTTATAAACTTAAAAAAGCACAGCAACGTGTACATATTTAAGAAACCAATTTTGTTAGCTATTAATTACTTTTCACATCGCAAATTATTGTATAATATGTAAGAATGTACGAGTTCTTTGTAACTTTGGAAACAATTTGTAAAAAAAGCATCTACAGAAAGAACAACTGAATGAAAACACCCAGCTACCTTTGTACTATTTTTGTACAAGGAAACATATTGTGTACTATTTTCAGTTGATTTTAGCTCTCGGAAATGTGTTATGGTGAAGTAAAGTATGTCTGTTATCTTAGCAATTTACTTTACGGTGAAGGAGAACACACCAAAAGCTTCACACAAGTGAATATAGCACCCAAAACGACTTCCCACAACAGCAGATATAATTTTACATAGTTAGGTTTGGTACTGATATTTATTTTTCAGCGTGTTCTTTCGCTAATTTAATGTACATACAAACAGTTTTTACTACCAAAAAGTGGCGAAAATACATTGAAATTGCAGGTTTTAACTTACGAGGGCCATTCTTTGGGATCAAATATATCTGTTATTTGTGCTTTCCTAACGCTGGAACCACTTTTACAATACATAAAACATTGAAATCTGTCGATTAAAAAAAAAAAAAATCGATGTAATTTTTGAGGGGATACAGTGAGGAAACAGCCCCAACATGACATCACATGAGCTACAAATTTTCTTCATCATGCTTCAGAGATCGAAAATATACGAAAAAGGATGAAGATAGAAAAAATTACCAAAATATATTGTTTTATGTAAAGTAAATTAGCAAATATGTAATATCCTGTCAAATATGTAAAAATGTGTAACTTAAAACTTATGCAAAATCATGCCAGTTATATAATTCGTTGACATTATCCTGTTCAAGATATGTATCTAGAAAGGAATAGAATATGTAATAACATAGAAATCTGGGCTCTTAGTCATGATACTTTTTGTAAGCAGTTTACGGTAACAGTTTAGTATATCGGAAACACATCTCTTCATTTTTACAGAAGAAACGGCCCAAGTTCCTTTTGTTTTATTGCGATTTCATCATGCTACGAATACAATTTTTACATGGTTTGGTTTCGATGTACGTTTGTTAACACATACTGCGGAGTTTTAGCAATTATTTAAGGTTTTGTTCAATATATTCTTTCGTGGTTAGGTTAGGCAGGTTAGGTTTGGTTCCCTTAGCATTAAAATAAAGTCCCTAAATGCATTCCACTACGGTTCCCATTTACTTCTACATTCATTCCCACATTTCTACCATATTTACTGTTGCTTTTCGACGGAGAATATCTTGTCCATGAGAAGTGCGTAAGGTAATTTTCAACGTTGTCTTTTTTCAACATAAAGAACTTTTTTCGAGTCCAAACAGTGCTCATTACTTTAAGGAAGGTTCAAATTTCATGTGACAATGATTTCCAAAATTCTACGATAATTAGTCTTTGTGCTAGTAGAAATCATAAATCAATCGGAACCATTACCGAAGAAACTACTTACGGAAATGAGTTTGTCTAAGGTTTGCAACATTCGTCGAGGTATTTTCTTTCATCGTGCAATATATTTGATCGGGAACAAGAGAAATATCTCACCGACGCACAATTGCCATTGTTTTAATTTGCCCTGTACATAAACCGGATGCAGCATACGTTTCATGACAGACAGACAGTCATCACAGACAGACAGTCCCTGTCAGTGTTTCAAACTCCTTTTTCTATTTTTCCTTTTGCTAGCCTAACCTCACCGAACGTAACCTAACATTATCGGAAATCGTTTGTGGGGCTATCCGTGAATGGTTCGTGGGGTTATCCATCAGCTACCCGTCCATAATGTTCAATTTCCACCGATGACGAACACGATAGTAGGTATTTTTCCATGAAGAAGGTTGGAAACACTGCATACCCACAACTTGAGTCAAGGGTAAAACTTCGATAGTGTCCCAACACCTCTCACTCGTATAATTCGTCATTTTTAACATTTGTACTTACCTATTCTGCATTGTGAAAGATTCTTCAAGGTGATATTTTGCTTTTTTCACGAAAAAAAGTTCAATTTTTGACAAAGAGTGGTATGAATGAAGAATATAGAGAATGTCTCTAATTACGCTAATATTTGGTATACTAACTAATTTTGGCCTTCTAATCACGAATCTGTTGTTAAAATGCCACGGACGCATGTAAAAATCCATGGGTAGGCCCACGAACTATGCACGGGTAGCCCCACGAACCATTTCCGGCAAGGTTAGGTTACGCAAGCATAGTTAAAATTTTGTTCATAAAACAATACTACAGGAAATACTGTGGAAATGAAGAAATCTGTCCGAAGGATAGTAAACTAGTACCAATGCTACAGAAACTCATTTCGGTAAGTAGTTTCGGAGCGATTTTACAATACAGGGAATTTCTCCATTTTGTTTGAAATTCGGCATACTCACTAATTTTGGCCCCCTAATCACGAATCTGCAGTCAAAATTTGGCGCTCACACGTGGAAATAGCAAAATAATCGAAATTAAGTTCTTATTTCCACACCCTCGATTTCCGAATTTCCCGCCGGTTCCGGGCTCCGCCCCTGGGGTAATCGACCTACCGCCCCCAACCGCTATCGCGGCCCCGCCTATATCTATAGACTCCCTGTTAAGGGCATGTTAGAAAGTGGCCGGATTCACCTGCCCCAAATAAGCGCCAAATTTATACGTGAGCGCCAAATTTTAAGTGCAGATTCGTGATTAGGAGACCCAAATTAGTAAGTAACCGAAAATTCAAACAAATTGGAGAAATTCCCTGTATTGTTAAATTATACCGTAGTTTCTTGTGTAAAAAAACCATTCACGTTAGCCCCAAAAACCATTTTTCGTAAGGTATGGAATGCTACAGAAACTCATTTCGGTAAGTAGTTTCTTGTGTAAAAAAACCATTCACGTTAGCCCCAAAAACCATTTTTCGTAAGGTATGGTTAGGCAAGCATAGTTGGGGTTGCATCATCTTAACACACAGAACATTGCACTCTCGTGCAGAAAGCAAATGGCGGGAGCAGAAACAGCGTGTAGGACAGAGATTTTCGCAGAAAACAACACGCATTCACATTAAAATGGATCAAATCTACATTCAGGAACTTCCACAACACTAAAGAAAATGATTTCCGTAAGTACTTTCTCCTGTAAATTTGAAGGAATCCGTTTCCCTCATACGATAATGTTACCAAATGAAGAAATCCGTTGGGACGCTATCGGTTTTACCAAAAATTGTGTTTGTTTTCGTGTCAAAAGCATAATGGCACCTTGAACTATGTTCCGCAATACACAATTGGTAAGTACAAACCATGCGAAACACAAAAAATCCGATTTTAATGTGTTTTCGATATACTAAACTGTTACCCAGTGTACTTTTTGAACAGCCTTTGGTGGCCTGTAATTCATACATTCATGCTCGTTCGATTTCTATCTGAAATATCCATATTCATAAATTAATTTTTTTCTGCATGCATTACGAAAATTAAGTCTTGTTACTTGAAAAAACCTCTCTAGCAGAAGGCCTACGAACCTTTATTTCTCCGTTGGAATTAACAGCATAGACTGACAGCAAAAAATATATTCTTCGCGTGCAGGCTCATAACACCATACGTTTCTTTATAATACTCACAACAGGTGCATTGTTTAAATTAATTATATATCTTAAGAGAAACAAAGAAACACTTTTCACAGACAACACTTCACTTTTCGAATCAGCAACCTCATACAAACAATGGTGCCAGCACGCATAATTGTTATATCACTGGAATGCAGTGGGAAAAGTCACTGAAAATTATCTGAGCCGGGAACGTGCCAAGCATAATGAAAAGGGATGACATTGTTGGATCCCAACAAACAAAAAAGAAGTTCGAGCAGTGACGTGCGGTGATGTCGACACTTGGGATAGCAATCAGTGGCGTGCCCAAGAGAGGTTGGTGTGGGTCATAATCCTCCTCCCCCCTTTAGGGTCTAGTATTCCTAAAAATTGAACGTCAAAGAAAGGAAAGGATTGCAAAATCAGGAAGGACTGACTACTGAAAAGAAGCACACGTTAATCCCACCCACTTTCGAAAATCCAAAACATGTTGATTTGACTATTAAGCCAGAGATCCCGGGTTCGAACCCCGACTTGGGCATGAGTGTTATTTGTGTTTGTCCCTTCATCAATTTTATCGTATCATCTTCACGATTACCCAAATGTGTAGGAAAAGCGAAGTAAAATAAACCAAATCAAACAATCAATCAATGATTTGATTTGATTTATGCTACATAGCGTCGCTGACACATTTGGTTAATCGCGAAGATGACACAATACAATTAATGAAGAGACAAACACAAATAACACCCATGCCGAGGTCGTGGTTCGAACCCGGAACTCCTGGTGTCATAGCATGCAGTGATAACTACTCCCCCGCGGCTGTTTGATTTGGTGTTTAAGTCCACATTTTCGCGATAACCAAATGTGGCAGAAAGGTGAAGTAAAATAAACCAAACCAATTAGAACGCGCGTTTTCTTGCCCAAATTAATACATCCATATTTATGACTGTTCAGCTTACCCATTTTTTATTGGAGGACAAATTATTAGTATATTTAAATAAAACACTACTAAAACGAGAGCTAGATATTTGTTATTTAATCATTATATATTCCATATTTGAGAAAAAGAGAAAAGAAACCATAACATTTTTGTTTGCACATAATACAAGTACGTTCTCATTCATATACAAATAAAACTACATCCCATATTATACGTACATACATATTGCACAACGTTTAAAAGGTTGTGTAAATACAGAGAACATAAGTACTGCAGAAAATTTTCCCCTGAGTTCTTTAGAGGGTTTACAAAGTAATCCCCTATCTGTCCTATAGGAGATAGACTGGAGGACCTGAAACCACGGGCTTTCAACCATGGGGGGGGGGGGGGGGGCAAAGGAAGTACAAGCAGAAATCTTCCCTTTCTCTTCTGGCGGTTGTCTATACCTGGATCTGGTAAGGCGGAAGAAGAGCCAGCTAGGGTATCCAGCAGCGGCGTATACTCTTGGCCATCTAGGTAATCGCAGATGACCCGGCTGTATTTCTTTTTCTTTAAAATATATATATATACATTTCTTCGCAATATTCTTCCAAACCAATTTCGATGCATACATTTCCTTGCTTCCAGCGCGCGAATACTTCCAATCGTTTGCCGCCGAATGTCCGGGAACCTTTCTCCAGCTGGTGGAATGACTTCAGGGAATCTCACCCTGTTACTTGAACATAAATTTATCAAAAGGGAAAAGCTTAAATATTGAAGATGAAGCAAACTAAATTAAAATTCAAAGCTCAAGCAATTAAAGCACCTATATGCTGACTCCCCCCATCCTTGTATTTACAAAAATAGTGATTGTTTCTCCTCTCTAATCTTCAAAAGCAGCGAGAATACTTCTTTCACGGAACTGAATATTTTTTAAAGGGAAAGTTATCAAAAATAAATTACATATATACATATATATATTAGTTAATTTAAGTTGCTATATTCCGCCTGTTTAGATTAATAGTGATGAAGATGAACGAATTAAACATAAAACGAAATAAACACATCAGGCACGTAACCAGGTGGAGGACTTGGGGGGGCTGAAACAACCCTCCCCGAAATCCTACAAATATCTAATTTAAAAAGTGTATAGTGGTAATTAATTTTACTTCATTAGCAGGATTAAACACTTTGCATAATACGTTGTAATAATCTGAGATTCATCTTCAGGACTTCTAACCCCACTGTTTCAACTTTATGTGGCGGCTGCTAATAAGCGATGATCCCCATCCCAAAAAAAAGTTCTGGCTCTGACCTGCAATGATTCGAACTTTTAAAAACCTGTCATTTCGAGTTCGGAAAGGGATTTTTTTTTATCATTCATAGGGAATTTCATTCTGAGCCAGGAACACAACAACAGAATTTTGGCGCATGAAACTGAATGCGTGTAGTCGTTGGCTTCGTGCTGTGCTTCGTGTTTATTATTTATTTAGGTGTTACTGTTTGTCGTGATAGTGCTGTGTTAAAGGGTAATGGATGTGATACAAGATTTGCTGGTGAAACCTTTTGGAACAAGATCTTTTCAGGAGAAGTTGCAAATTGTTAATACAAGTAGGCCAGTGTCATCGCTTGAACTTATTTCTACACACAAAGACAAAAATCGGGAATATGTGAGGCAGTTTCGCAAGCAAATTATGACAAAACACCATGGTTGACAGGAAGTATAAGTGTTAATAAGCTTTGCATTTTTGTTGGCCGTGCTTACTTTTCGGGGCTGAAAAGAATGTATGGACGCGTGGCTGATACTGTAATCTTTGCAACGCTTGTGCTAAACATGAAAAATCCAAAAGTCACATAACTTCCTTTGTTAAGCTGCAATCTTTCGCACAGACACGTATTGACGTGCAACTGGACAAACAGCGTGCTTTGGATGTGGTACGGCACAAGTAATTGGGTCCTTGAGTAAGTTGAATTTTGCACTTAAATTAATATTGCGGGTTTTTTATTTCACTAGTGCACGTCTTTCATTTTATATTTCACAGGCTGTTCTTTTATAGCTTTATAATACTGTCTTGTTTTATTATTTGAAATTCTACACGTATAGTAAACTGCAATAACGAGAATTAATTGATTGTGATCGTAGCAATAAGACAAACATTCCGACACAATATTCCTAAATCCAATATGGAGCTTGACATAAATTGCACGGAAACATTTGGAGTCTGAGGATCAAAAGGTCGGAGATTACCCACTCGTTAGAACCAGCATACGCCACTGGTATCCAGCCTTGCCAGCTGATCACATCGAGGGACGAGAAGCGCGTGTAAAGAAGTGTTGCATATGAACTGAGGCTTCAAGACAATAAATATTGTGATTTGAAAATAATTAGAAACGTGAGATTGATTGATCTATCTCTGCTAGACTAGCTACTCCTCAGTGCACGTCACTGAGTTCGAGCAACATAAAATAAAATCCAAATATATTCTTCCTACACTTCCTATGTTTAGCACAAAAAGCCTAATCACTCACACCATTAGAAATTGAAATACGCCAACTGAAAATCGAATCCGAACATTTTGATTACATGTCGAAAATTAATTGTAGATTGTGTTAAAGATGAAGCTATGGAGCATGCGCACTCGTCTGGTTCCCCTCGAGCATCCAGGTACGCTGATAGTACTATGTGCTATCCCCTGAAAAATGAATGTCCACCTAAAATATATATTTCACAAATAATTTCATTTCAGTCACTGGGCCCGTTTCGAAAGTCGCACGAGTTTAACGCGTTAAATGAGTTATGGTAACTGGCTGTCCCATGAGTGCTTCCGTGCGTTTCGTGAGTTTCATTATGCTGTCCCAAAAGTCACATTCCGTGCGTTTCGTGCAAGAACGACATTCACCAAACGCACGGGCCAGGAGGCTGGTTTGTTCCGTGAGAATCGTCTGCTCCTTGCAGACAAAGCGCGTGCTGATGGATTCAAACTGCACTAGTTTGGAAAATGTATTATAATTTTAACAGAGACCGATTTGAAGCAACGTGGACAAGATGAGTATGCCTTGACCGTTCTTAGAATGTGATTAAAATGAGTAACAGTGTCCACAGTAGAGTTTAATTTTGCAATAAGGACATTCCTTCCGCTGACGCCATGCGGAAACTTTCTCTAAACAAAACGCTGCGCCTGCGCTTTCCCCATAAGTATATAAAATAACTGGTTTCACCAGATTCACGAGCCCAGTTATTTTCGTTGAATTCGTTCGTTTCGTTAAGACTTTCAGAACGCACCCAGTAGTTTATGTGAATTGTTGTAACTTGTAAGGGTGTTGAAACAACATGATAATTTCAGACTGAAGCAGGGTTTCTTGAGGGGCATTACATATGTTTCACTTGCCCCTCTGAGAAAAGTACCTCGCTTGCCCCTCACTGGAAAAATCCAGCGGACGTCCATGGCTATGGACGTTAATATGAAACGACGAAATGGAGATTCTTTCACAATGAAATGATGAAAACAAGTGCTCATTCAGAGAGCTAATACGTTCATTTCTTATTTCGTATGCTGGTGAATCTATTTGTACTGGAAAACAACACGGACTGGCCTAAATCGGATGTTCCGGGGAGACCGGGTAAAACGTCACCAACAATGGTTGTAACGAGTGGATAATCTCTGACCAGTGGCGTAGCAGCCTCCCCTGCAAACCCCGAGGTATTGGGATTTAGAGAAAGTTTCCGCATGGCGTCAGCGGAAGGAATGAAATTTTGAATAATCCCAGAAATTCAACAGATAGTGACGGGAAAAAAAGAAAAAAACTGTTTGCAAAACAGATGTGTGTCAACAATGACAGTTCAAACTACCCAGGCGAGAACTAATTTTATTTATTTAATTACCATCCGTGAACTTAGAATATATATCCACAGATTTCGTTGTATTGTACGAGTCACCATAAAAAAACTTTCACGACTCAGTGTTCTTTATTATTAATGGAAGACTAAAATTGGTAAACGCTGTAAGTGCCACAATAATTCAAACACCGTTCTCCACATTAAACTGTGAAATTTGCCATGCTTTATAATGTGGTAAACATGAAATGTGGCTGGTAGCCCCCTAAGTAGTTCAAAGGGCGTGTAAAGAGGTCACTAGTGTGCGGAACGATGCGATTTCCCAACACTTTCGCTTTTGGCACTTACAACGTTTACCACTTTTAGTCCTCAATTTTTAATATGTGGTCGAATAGGTTTCCAGTAGAATATGAGACAATGTCTGCGTTAATAAACAAAGATGCACTGACTCAGCAAGAGGAGCCCCGGTTAACTTGACATCCGAGTCCTCTCCGAAAGGCTGAATTAATTTACTTACAAATAGCCAACGATTGGAAAAAACAACATTCATACCTTTATACGCACTGTATATATATATGCAGTTGTCAATTCAGTTGTTCAGCCAAGAAATAAATAGTCGAACTTCGTAATTAATGGACTTGTAGCAATATTAGTTCTAAGTGTGATATTTAAAATGTAACTTCCCACCAAAAATGTTTAAGGTGGCTCCAAATTTTTCTATATTCAAATAAGAATTAATGTAACGGGTGGGCCATATTGATGGGACACATTTCAAATGCATATGTGGAGCATGTAGGAAGCAACATTTATTACCAAATATATGGAAAACACTGCCAAAGGACGGGAGTTTTGCACTGTGTTCAGTGTTTGAAGATTACATCCCTGAGATGGACACCACTTTGACGAGAACATTCTTTGACTCTAACAGTCATGTTCAGCATAGTTTTGCGCAGGGTTTCGGCTAGGTTGGCCGCTATCTCCTTCGGATGTTGTCCTTCAGTTCATTGATGGTAGTGAGCCTTGTGGTGTACACCTTGTTCTTTAGGTAACCCCACAGGAAGTAGTCCGGTGGAGTTAGATCCGGGGATCTGGATGGCCAATGGACATCACCTAATCTCGAGATGAGCCGTCCCGGGAAGTGTCGTCGAAGGATTGTCATTGACACTACTGCTGTATGACTAGTGGCACCATCCTGCTGCAGTCACATGTCTCTTAGGCCAAGCCGTCTCATTTCGGGTATGAAGAATGTTCGTAGCATCGTGTTGTACCGCTCAGCGGTGACTGTGACGGTGTGTCATTCTGTTCGTCCTCAAAAAAATAGGGGCCTATCACACATGCATAACTTACTGCACACCACACAGTAACCTTGGCACCAGTGCCGGATCTACAACTCTTGCCCCCCCCCCCCCGCAAAATATTACCAAAGGCCCCCTCTACCTACCTACCTTCATACACACACACATTATATAATATATATATATGAAATGTATGTGTGTAATTATTGATCTCATGTTGACAAAGTAATATACAAGGGCCTACGGGGTGATTTCAAAGTCCCTTAACATCCCCTTCAAAAAGTAAAGAAGTTAGGCTGGGTATAATTGATCATGATAAAAACAGGTTAGGCTTAGGTGGAACCATATTGGTGTGTTCCAAGCTAACGTCCACCATATTGAAATAAACTCACATTTTTTAAATGAGAAGGGAGTGATGTGTATTGGCGCCGATTTCTTCAGAGATTTCGGTAGGGCCCAATGCTAAGTAAAGCATAAATACTGATTTCTTTCTGTTTGCGGGGGGGGGGGGTCTTTTTTTAAGTTGAGACCTAATACACGTGAGTTAACGTTTAAATAACTGTAATTACAATAACTATCTTTGACAACAAAACATATATATCAGGTATACATCGAACTTTATTAGAAATTCACTGTACTACTGTGATTATGTTTACGGGTAAATTTAAAAAAAATCCTGATTGTACGTATAAAACAGGAGAATATTGAAAGCGGAACATTTACAACTTCAGCTAGACTTTTCCGAAGGCAAACAAAGGTGCCTATTTTGCAATGGACTTGCTCATTCAAGAGCATGAAGACTACAGTATTCCCATGAATCTTCCTCCATTCTCGCACATATTCATTCATAATATACCATCCGTTTTCCTTAATTCATTGTCGGTTGGAAAAATGAAATACTGAAATAGTAAACGCACAAGCACAAGAAAGACACTCAGACTGAGTGATAGTCCCACGTTATTGATTCTGCCTGCTACGTCCCGCGTAGCAGTGCACTTCACAAGTACACTTACCTTATAAGCTCAGCAGAGCATGCTGGATAATCCCAGGGATCGGGTTGAGATACTGCGTTCCTTCCCCTTGGGTCCACAGGTGAAGTCCAATGACAACCCACGAGGTTGTCCTCCTGATGCAGGTATCCACAAGTACGAAATACACTTTCGAAATAAAGAAAAACCGCAATATGTTCAACTTTACGTTTATTATAGACACGCACGTATATCATGTAAGACTAAAAATTACAATTCAAATACTTTTGAACGGTACAGCACGAGATGCGTAAGCCTATCTTTCCCGTAACGCGAAGCACCTCTTGCTACTTCAAATCTCTCCGCGCGACTACTAACCGTTTTTCTGGAAGGCGAAAACACCTCCTCAGTTACACAGTGTTACCAGACACAATAACCTTTTAATACTAGGGGGGGGGGGCAAACGAGAACTGGCCCCACGATTTCGGCGCCAGTGGTGGTGTGATATATGACACTTTTTTCTCATACCTGGAAAATGGTACATTTGTTACAATCATACAGTCATAACGTTTTCCTGAATAAAGATAGGTTGAAGAAACCATCGCCACTGCATTTCTCGAGAAATTCAAGCCTGATATGATCTAAGGTCGGAATTTTTCCGGCTTTGTCCCTCATAAAGCGGCTGCAGGCCCACTCAGCCTCAAATCAAATAGTACCCGGTTAGGGGTAAAGGCGACCGGAACGTTGTGCTGATCACATCACCTCCAAATGTCCGACATCAAAAATATGTGGGACCCTAACCCCACATACCATAAATGTACTTTCATGGCACTGTTCTATATGCACAGTGAACTCTAACTTTACCTTTACCTGTATATATTGTATTTCGTTTCTGTACCCATGAGTAACTACGTTTATTTTTACATACGCAAACCTCCTACTATGTCAATGGCTGAGGACCCCCTAAAGACTTACTAGTGTCTGCCCCCCCCCCCCGCACTGCCGGGTTTTGCGGCTTGTAGATCCGGCACTGCTTGGCACCGTGCAATGGCTTTTCATACAACAGTTGCGGATTTTGTCTTGCCCAGAATCGACAGTTTTGTTTATTAACATACCAACTCAGGTGGAAATGTGCTTCATCTGACGTGATCAAGTGTTGCACAAAGTCATCACCTTTGCTGATTAACCAATTACAGAATGTGGTTCTGTTAACCTTATCTTGATCGAACAATTTATGCACTATCTGTAGCTTGTACGGATACAGTTCTAAGTCCTATTTGAGGATTCACTGGCTCGTGGAATATGAAGTTGCTGACACAATCGCCGAGTTGACTTCTTTAGACTTAGGTCCATGGCATTGGACACACGTTCAATGTTTATTGCACTACGAGACGATCGAGGTCTCCCAGGGGACCATATCTTGTTGGCATTTGCGGTCTCACGAAAGTTGTGGACTGCACGCAGTATGACCTTTCGGGATGGTGCTACCCGTTTCTGGAAATTATGTCTGAAACGTTTTTGTGCTGTGATGATGGAGCTTCCGCTACTGAAGAACGCCTCCACGACGTACGAAATTTCAACTGCTGTCCACATCACGATGATTCCCTGCAACAATGAAAAAAAACATGTAACAGTAACTTCCATCCTTACACTTCCTATTAAGCTATATCTAAAACATGCACGAAGTGTGGCAAGTACGTCAACTATCCAACCTTATACAGGGTGTCCCACGAACGGCGCAACTGGGAATTAAGAGTGGCGTTACTTTGTAACCGAAACCTGTACATACATAAGTCATACACCAAATGTTAGCCCTGTCCAAGTAGATATTTTTAAACATAGAAACAACAAACGGGGTGCAGTGTTGTTCATGCAGTGTTGCCAAATGTAAGTGAAAGTGTAAATTTATTTTTCCACAAAGCATGGAAAATTGCATGTCAAACATTCGTACGGAAATTTGGACGTCAATTTCTACCTTGGGTAGGTGGACTATTTCGCCATCTATAGTTCAGAGAAGAAAACCGATCGTTTTCGCGTATAGCCAATCCTCAAATGCCTCGTAAAGGCGTACCGGTCCAAATGGGTGTTTTTTTTAAATAAAATATGAGGTACAGTGACAACACTGTTGATGTTTGAAGGCAACAAAAGGTGTGTTTAGTGATGGTCTATGACATGGAAATACTGGAAACAGGAAAAAAAGAAAATGAAAATTATGGTGAAAAAAGTGTTACTTACCTACTCCTGGCAACCATGCAATGCGCGTAACAAGCAGTGTAGCTTTACAAAAGATGTTGAAAATGACCATTTTCCCTGGGGCATTCATCAACACGTTTTATCATGTTGGAAGCAACTTTATGCAAGGTTGATTGGTTTATATTGTTAATGGCTGTGCAAAT
The DNA here is from genome assembly GCF_977018435.1 of Lepisma saccharinum. Taxonomy (NCBI): domain Eukaryota; kingdom Metazoa; phylum Arthropoda; class Insecta; order Zygentoma; family Lepismatidae; genus Lepisma; species Lepisma saccharinum. The sequence continues at coordinate 24,829,387 of NC_139254.1, forward strand.
GTTTATTTTTAGATCATCAAGTGTTCTTGGGTTATTAATGTAAACTGTTTGTTTCAAATAACCCCACAGAAAAAAAATCTGGAGACGTCAGATCCGTGGAGCGACTGGGCCATAAGTTTTTGCTTATAATGTGATCGCCAAAAAACTCTGCCAACATGTCTAAAGTTTCATTAGACGTGTGACATGTTGCGGAGTCTTGTTGAAACTAACAATCACGTTCATCACGTTCCAACAGAGAAATAAACTGTGTGATAAGGTCACGATAAACTATTCTGTCAACTGTTGTGTTGAAAAAGAATGGACCGATTATTTTTCTCCGCGAAATCGCGCACCACACACCGATCTTTTGTGGATGAAGTGATTGTTCATGTAACAAATGGGGATTGTTACTTGACCAGTGTCGAGAATTTTGACTGTCGACATATCCATTTAAGTGGAACCATACTCCATCCGTGAAAAAAACCTTATCCAAAATATTCACACCATTGTCTCTAATAAAATTTCTAAACCACTGGCAGTATCTTACACGTGCACCTTTGCCTGCTTCCTTCAGTTCTTGCACAGCCTGTACCTTATATGCACGTAGTTGCAATTGTTTTAACGCTCGGTGAGTTGTTGTTTTTGATACACCTGACTGTGCAGCAAGTTTACGAACAGATTTCCTGGGAGATTGTGATATTCTCTGCTCCACATCCTGCAGCACACCTTGTGTCAAAACTGGTGGTTGTCTGTGGTAGGGTTTGTCATTAACTGATCCTGTTTCACGAAATCTGGAAACAAGTCGATATATCGTCGAATTTTCTGGAACACTGTTATTCGGATATTTCTCGCGAAACACAGTTTTTACACTAGCGTACGATTTTGAACAAAAATAATGTTCCACAATGATCACCCTCCCTTTCAAAGAGTACTTCATTTCACAGAACAATTCTAATCTTCCCCTACGAACAATGCGAAATGCACGGCTCAAACAGTTCTGAGTACACAACTGATTCTTTTGTTCTCGTTCGGTGGGCGCTCTTATCGGATTGAATGGTTGCCAGGTGTAGGTAAGTAACACTTTTTTCACCATAATTTTCATTTTCTTTTTTTCCTGTTTCCAGTATTTCCATGTCATAGACCATCACTAAACACACCTTTTGTTGCCTTCAAACATCAACAGTGTTGTCACTGTACCTCATATTTTATTTTAAAAAAACACCCATTTGGACCGGTACGCCTTTACGAGGCATTTCAGGATTGGCTATACGCGAAAACGATCGGTTTTCTTCTCTGAACTATAGATGGCGAAATAGTCCACCTACCCAAGGTAGAAATTGACGTCCAAATTTCCGTACGAATGTTTGACATGCAATTTTCCATGCTTTGTGGAAAAATAAATTTACACTTTCACTTACATTTGGCAACACTGCATGAACAACACTGCACCCCGTTTGTTGTTTCTATGTTTAAAAATATCTACTTGGACAGGGCTAACATTTGGTGTATGACTTATGTATGTACAGGTTTCGGTTACAAAGTAACGCCACTCTTAATTCCCAGTTGCGCCGTTCGTGGGACACCCTGTAGCTGTGTGTACGTTGGTGGATAAGAAGGGGTGGGGTAGGTACTTATTGCACATATTCCATGGTATATATACACATTATAGTACTCTCGACAATTTTTTCACTGAGGGGGCCCCGATATTTTATTTGCGGAAACTGAGCTACGCCACTGTCTCCGAACATTGATTCATTCACACACTCCAAAAGTCTCCCTGTAAATTTAAGTCAGGATCCATATCAGATTAATGAATATTGTGTGGGAAGTTTGTTCCTACTGCTGCTACCGCTATCAATTAATTCTTGTGATTGCAGTTTAATCTAAGTATGTGTAGGAGAATTTCAAATATATTTTGAATTTTGTTGTCTAGCGTCGCTTTTCTGCCACTTTTGGCTAATCGGGACTCAGATGAAATGGACCCACGCCCAGGCCGGGATTCTAACCCGGGACCCCTGACTTCTTAGCGCACTTTACGCCACTCTTCAGGAATTTTTCCAGTGCAGTAGCTATCATTAATATTGTTTGTAAGGCAGTGAATGCCTTCGGGTGATAAATGTCGAAGCATGTCAAAACTTAGTCCATCATAACCAGGTGAGGTATTTGGTAATGTTTCTAAAATGTCTTACTTCTGTGTCAGTCACTATCGGAAAGTCCTCCGTGAATTCGAAATTTTAGTAGGAATTAGGGACTGCAATATTGGTAACCCATTTGCTTGTTGTTTCAGTCTGGTGCTACTCTTTCATGGCCCACTCTGTATAATACGGTTGGTATACTACTATATTTAAAGCAGGTGTATAAAATAAAAGCGTGTTTTTAAGTGCACTGTGTACACCGATAGGCTACAGCTTAGAAGTGAGATCCGAACCACTATGTGTTGGGACCACTTATTACAAGGCAACAACGTTACCAGTACGCTATCAGGGAGAAAAAAAAAGAACTGAAAATTAATGGTTATGTAGTAGAATATTGGGTGAATCCGGACTAAAATACAAGGTTCACCCATAAAAAAACAGAACTTTTTTTAGGAAAGAAAACAAGTAATTACCTTCAAAATAATCACCAAAGGAGGCAATACACTTTGACCAGCGTTTGTACAGGTGTTGGAAACACTGTTGATAGTCATTACCTAAGTGTTTGCAAAATACCCGTAACATTTAATTTAATGTTCGCGACGTCGTCAAATCTTTGCCCTTTCATAGCCATCTTAAGCTTGGAAAAAAGGAAAAAAATCAGCAGGCAATAAATCCGGAGAATATGGAGAGTGATTGATCACTGCCACTGAATGCTTAGCAATGTACTGTTGTACAGACAATGCGGTATGAGTCCGAGTATTATCGTCTAACAGAAACCGTTGGCCAGAATGCGAGGCACAAAGCGAGTACACACCTTCCTCATTTGAAGATCCTCCGTTAAAATTAACCTACAGTTTTCTTTGCTGACATGAAGCATGTCTGACAGTTGCTGCGTAGTTAAACCTGCACGAACTTTCTCTACATTGTCGTCATTCCTTGACGTTGATGGACGTCCTGATCTTGGTTCATCCTCGACACTTTCACGTCGACCTATGAAATGATTGTACCTGTCATACACCTGGGTTCTTGATAATGCTGCATCACCATACACTTCCTGTATCATCTGTAACGTTTCGGTAAACGATTTACCCAATTCATAACAAAACTTTATGTTGTAACGTTGTTCCATCTTGGTGCGCGTATTTTGTACGACGCCTGCACACGACCTGCATCTGACGCAGGCTTGCCCCGATACCGACTGCCTGTAACAGGTTGAAGCATGCACTGACGGGAAGTTTAGATATAGCTTTTTGCAGTGTTGCCAGAATACGGTACCTTTTTATTTGGTTTGGTTCTCTTTTTTTGACAGCTCGGTTTCTTTATGGGCGGACCTTGTATGTTTACAATTTTAAAAACCGTACCATGTAAAATGGCTCTGCTCTTTCTCCGGATTTTGTTTCCAAAATTGTTTACTGACCAATTTTCCAAAATTTACCGTAAAGAGTAGTGCAAAGTTGGATATTCAACCTTTATATTTTTCACTAAAAGAAGCATCTTTCAATTTATTTTCCATAAGGAAAAATAGCCATGTCATCTCTTTAGCTAAACACTTTGGTCAACTCACACCCTTGCTACTAGAGATGGTATCGAGACTTGGTAATATTTTGGTCTTGCCACGAATTGTAAATGCCTGATTCATTCTTGGATTTGCTTCGATTTATAAATGTCTGTCTCGGTCTTGTCTTCTTGGAATATATGCAGGCCCGGATTTCCCAATAGGCCTCATAGGCCCAGGTGAAGAGCGGCACTTTGGTAAGTTTGTTTTAAATTTATAAGGAATACATAATTCTCGGATTTCCTCTTTTTTCCATCGGACACACGAATGGAATGACTTAATGTAGTTGTATTGTAAATATAAGTTAACGAAGAATATTTCTTAAGAGAGATAGGGTAGCAGGGCTCGGAACTAGTTTACTAATTTGTTGCTTTAATTACCGACGTTGTTGTTTCGAAGTATTGTGCTGAGCCGGGTCGGCGATTGCGGCAAGAACGTGGAGCCTGCTACTTGCTTTTGAAAGACAACACCGGTTTGGCTCCGTTCCAGGAACGCCGTTCCTTGTTACTGCCGGCATTGGCCGCATATCAAAAGCATGTGATATGTGTTGAATTGTTGAGAATTAAACTGTCGGCGCAAGCATTATTAAAGGAGTTTCGCATTGTAGCCTACTATTCTACTGTTAGTTGGTCGAGTATATTATTCAAGAAGTAGGTGGTGTGTCGCGTCTCGCGTGTGGCAGGGTCTGACGTGCGTTTGTTGGGGTAAGTTTAAACGTCATTACGCTCATTATGAGTAATCAAAGAGTAAGACTCAGTAGGTCACAAAACAAAAAAAGAAAAGCGGAGAAAGATGAAAAGCAGCAAGAGTTTCTGAAGAAGGTTCCGAAAATCAGTTCTTTTTTGTACACAAATGTAATCAGGTAAAAAGTGAGGAAAGTGGCGTTGATGAGCCCAGTGTGTGTTCTGTCCTATCACTTAAATTAAGTAAAAATAAAAGTCTTCTCTGAAAAACAAGGTTAATGTTAAAATGTAATTTATATAATTTATGTCATATTGCTTTGTTACATTTTTTGTATGTAACTATCATTTAATTAATACTTCATGCCGTTAATAGTAAAAATAGTAATACAGAAAATAATGATTTTTATCATTCTTGATAAACGGTATGGGGGCGGCAGAGCTTGTTTGGCCTAGGGGCGGCAACAGTGGCGTAGCGTGATTCTATGAAAGGTGTAAGGCTTCCTTAGATAAACCTGATCTGAATATTGGATAAAGAAAGATTATTATTTTAACTAAATATAATCTATTTGAATGTAAGTCATGCATGGGCATACTCAATTTCAAACATAAAATGCACACACTCTATGTTAACAATAATAGCATATGTATGTATTACTTAATGAAAATTCTCATTTATACTGTAACTCGATCCGACGATCCTTTAGCCTGAACACCTCCATCACGTCGTCGTAGAATCGGAAGTTTCTGGTCAATTTGTTTAGAAGCTCCTTTTCAATGGATATCAGTCCCAAGTCAGATTTCCTTGCCTGAGTCTGTGTGCTGCGTTGAAATGTATGAATTTTCTTCAGTGCAGAAAACGACCTTTCCACCGACGAGCTTGAGGCAGGAACAGTGAGGAACAATTCTGTTAGTTTGTACACTTGTTCAACAGCTTCATTCAAATGGGTAGTACGCAAGTACTCATGAAGTTCAAACACACTCTTTACTCGATATTCGGCTTCAGAATAAATTACCTATAGCTCAACTTTCAACTGGTAGCAATTGACAAATTTCGCATACAGCTTAGTTAAGCACACAATCTCTTCTTCTGGAAAGGCCATGTCATATTTTTATTCTTATTATTCTTTTTCTTTCACTAAAAAGCCATTTGTGGGAAATGCGTAAGATACAATTTGCAAATGCAAATGCATTCGAAAATATTACTCATTATCATGGTTACGATATTTGCGCACATTTTGAAAAGCATATCAAGCAACTTAGTCAAAGTAAAAGGTAAAAAAAAAAAATAATTGTAAATCATAACGCTAAGTATTACGCGCATGCTTTTAACATTACGGGGAACTGGGATGCAAGCGCCTAACTTTGCGGGCGCTGCCGGATCTAGAATTGCCAGACATTCCTCTTTTATCTTTAACTTCGCTGCTTCTAATGAAGGTAATATCCAACATTAAACCATCTCTTTGTGAACTTAATAGTTAGTTTACACATTTAAAATGACACCCGTTTTATTAGCTACACCTCCCGTCAAGCATTGTTGACACAACACGGGAGTAGATTTTCTTGGTTCTCTTCCGACCGTGCAAACAGAAGCAGCGGGGACAGAAATCTCGCCAGATAGCACCCACTCGTAATGCGGCTTACAGTGCGTGAGAATCGGGGCGCCTGTCATTGGTTGATAAGATAGTACGGAAGCAAACACACCCGCCATGGGCGAGTCCAAATCATTTCTTCCATTCACCCGCACGTAAGTCCTCTGAAGAAGCCTTGCAGAGAAACAACTCGAATCAAAACAAGTCCTCAATTGTATCGTTAAAAGTTCTACTTGAAGTCTGATATTGCTGTGTGTGTTCAAGCGATAAATACGGGAATGAAATACGTTTTCTTCAATAATTTCAGCTTGTAAGGTGGACTTACAAGCCTTAGGTGGACACTACGCCGCTGGGCAACAAAGAGGTAAATCCGGTCCTGAATATATGGAATGAATAACATATACAACACAACACCGCAAACTTTTACATTATGCAGAAGTCATTAAGAGAAATAACTTTCCTTAATTCTTTTGTTTGACACTTCATGTAGATGCTAGAATCCCTCGAGAAACCATATATGCTAACCATGCAGCAGAACCACTAATGGATTGACTTTGTAATCATTACAGACAAAATACATAACTTACCTATAAATAACCAAATAATCGTTTGGTATGTGGTATCCTCTTTTACAACCAATGAACTTTAAAAAAATTGACACCCTGCAGAGGAAGGTGACATCAAGGCAAACATCATTTAATGACTTTTGCAGAATTAGACCTTGTTTCTGCACTATAAACCCTAAAAATACATATATCCTTAGTGTTTGCAGTCATGTACTGCAAATTTATTGTTTAAAACCGACGGCCACACCCGAGTCTAGAAGCCGACGTAGAACTAGTTTCTAATCTATCATCTGATGCAGAAAATAAAATACACTCTTCCTCGCAATGGGCCTGGTTAAAGCAAAATATTGTAGGTGGCAGCACCCTTGTTGTGTCCCCACGCTTTTGATGGGCAATTGTTCTCCCATTAAATACATGGGGAATTTGATGCTGAACGTGCTGCCATTACAGAAATTATGTCGGAACATGATAGATGAATAATCAGTTCTGTGAAACTAAGCATTTTAATGAGACGATCGTCAACAACAGAAAAAATATCGGAACTCAAAAAAGCCTTAAAATTTGCACAGCGCTTGTTTACGTCACTTGCAATTTTCACAATTTAAGTGCTTTATTGTTGCGAATCTGGTAAAGAATAATACATAATAATTCCAGGCGACTGTACTTTTATTTTTATAGTTGTTATTAATAACTGACTCCTTCTTTTTACGTGATAGTAAATAGTAAATATGGTTCTCTATTTTATACATACACATTTATCGAGAAGAATAGTTATTACAAAAAGTATTTTATATTCTGTTTCATGTCTCGCAACCTCTAGGGCTTTATTATTTACAGGAATTATAATTTTAAAATTGTTGCAACCCAAAACAAAATGGACGAAAATAAGTGGGGAAAATGTCTGCATAATACAAAGTCAACATATGTTAATATTAAGTTATCGGATAGAGCATTGTGTCAGAGGCGAAGCGTCCGGTCATCGGGAGATGCGGCGATGACAAAACAAAATAATAAAAAAAAAATGCTTTTTAAATATTTTGGAGAAGAAGTAAAAAATGAGTCAGAATACTCGCATATTTGAGCGAAATTAGTCACTCGACGCCATGAAACAGCTAGAAATAGGCAAGAGATTCGCAAAGTTTAGCGAATCGAAAGGAGAGCCCAGTTCTACCTCCTCGTTCCCAGCCGTCCCGCTACGTTTCCTGTTGAGTGCAATGGTGTCAGGCGGTCCAACTCATCGCAGCAGGTCTGCGAATCCAAGGTCCTTCGACCGCTTTTTCCCCGCTCTTGAAGGTCTGGTCATAAGAGGCCTTTTTTTCAGCCCCCTTGTTTACAAACACGGCAGGCTTTCAGTGACGTCATAAGTAAGCAAGAGCATAAATTTCCCCACGGTTAGTGTTAGAAAGAGCTGGGGGGGGGGGAAGCAGTTCTATTTCTTCTTTTCAATTTTTTCTTTCTTTTGATCCTGCGGTTCAAATATCGTTTTCTGAAAATAATGTTCTTACTTTAAAAAACACGAAGTACTTCAATGTTGTTTTGTGTTTACTATGCTTACGAATGACAAGACTGATCAAGATTTTTTCTTCTCGAGGTGACAGACATACTTACTTAGACGGAACCTTTTTCCTAACATATCTTACTTTCACACCAGGGATGGCCAACAACATCAGGATTCCGGAAAATTTAAAATCTCGATTTTTACTACCCGGATTTCGGAGAGACACGTTTAACAATGTTTCCATTTTTCGGGTAGAATTTAAGACAGTTGTCTTCCTTATTTTCCGATCATATACAACGTAGAAGAAAATGAATTTGGCCATCTCTACTTCACACATCTGTACGAACACTGTTATCATCATTATCAATGTAGAAATCCCCACTCCCCCTCCACGGTTGAAAGATTGACCCCGACGTTTGGCAAGTCTTGCGATGACTACGTAAAAATGTCACGCTTCGCCACTGCATTGTGTATAGTAATAAATATCATGAGCTTACTTACTTAATACTTATTTTCTTTGTAACTTGGGTAGTTTCTCCGATTCGTACTCCCGGCGTTGAATTGCACATACTCGCAAGTCGCAACAAGGGTAAACATAGAAGCGTAGTTTAAAAATCTTTTCTTTTTTTATTATAGACCCATGGCAGCTAGGGACGACCAAAATTACGCCAAGTTTAGTGCTCTTTGTGCATAAACATACTATATTTAGCCCGTCTGAGCTACCCTGCCGTTGCGCTTTAATATATTAATTCTTAGGTTCAGGAGAATGTAAATTTAGGAAACTGACTTGTTACATTAATCTTAAAGGTTTGCTAAACACATTTTTGTTATCGATTTACACGAGGAATTCTTACTTTCGTTAAAAAAAAAAAAAGTTTGAATAGCCATCATATCGCGCTCCAATGTAAAGCTTAGGGCAACCAGATGACCAAGGGCTGTTCACTGCCTCTAGCGGAAAATTTTGGCAGTGAACAGCCCCATTTGTTCCTGCATGTGCATTGCCATCTGGCTCACAGAAGAGTTATATTTAAGATACCATCGCTACTGGCACTCCCGGCTAAGACACCACCAACATTTAGCACTAAACCCCAGGATTTCACCATTATTTTGGTTTATCCATCGTGGCGGAATTTGAAGCAAATGCTATTTAATTTAGAGATAGTAAAAATTCTTTGAAGGCGTTCTTCTGACTTTTTCTTTTGGAATCGTGAATATAATTTACGAAATTTGTCCCCCCCACCTCCGTTTCATAGACATTTCATTTCTTTCAATACTCGCGATTCTACACACCCACACGCACTACTGTCACAAACAAGAATGACTGACTTGGAACTTGTTGGAACTTTGGCATAGTTGTAAAATCTGGCAAACTCTCTCTGGGAAGGTTTGAAAGTTAATAAAAATAAAAGTATCTCCAGGAAATTTGGTAAAACTACTTCATAAAATTTGTTTGCAGTGACGAGTGAAAATATAGACAGCAGATATTATTTTGCTCAAAACTTAATAAAGATTAAATTCACAGAAAAAAAGGAACAAATATCACATTCGTTCATCTGATTTACAGCCGAAGTCAAAGTAGCGGGAAGTAATTAGAATATTCTCTCGGCTTCAGTTACGAGTGGGAACAAAAGATGTGTGCAAGATATTGAAAAAAAATGTATGCATTTGAATGGCCTACATTTTCTGCGTCCTATATTAACTTAATGAACCCCTGCCCCCGTACCCCCACACATAATTTACCTTCATATAATACTGTTACACTTTTGAAAGGAGACTTGGTTTATGAAGGCCACGGTGATTACCCGTGAGCGCCCCCCCCCCCCCCAGATCAACCTGACTGCAGGCCTGAAGTGTAACCTCAAAAGAGACATGCGGTGGCAGCAGACTCGGCCTTTGTTTTATCGTGATTTCATCATGTTATGTATGCAATTACGTCTGTAACACATACTGTGAAGTTTTAGCGATTACTTACACAAAAGCGTTTTAGGATTAGGTCCTTAGCATTCTTCTAATAATAAACTTAAATGCTCTCGTAGTTAGGTTAGGTTATGTTAGGATTAAAATAATATCGCTAAATGCTTTCTAAAAAAAGGTTCTAAATTACCTGTACATTCATTCCTACTAGTCATAAATAGAGCCCGGAAGTTCAGGCATTTATTTTCGTTAAAATAGGCAGGCAAAAAGGCATTTATAATGTGGTAAATAGGCACTAAAAATGAAAAAAAAAAGGCAAAATAAACCGAAAAAGCCACATTTAAAAGTCGCTTACTTTTATCTATAATTTCTGGCAAAATGTTAAAATCTAAATTGGGAAGAGCATTTCAATTTTCTCCGTCTTGATTGCACATAACTACAAGGTGCTTTTTAAGTTCTAAACATTCATTGATAGTCGTCTGTCAGAGAGAATGTTTTTCATAATAGAAAATGATCTTTCTACTTCGACAGAAGTTATTGGAGCATACATATAACAAGCTAATGTAGCTGGACTCATTTTGGTAACAGCATTTTCACCTTTTAGAATATCACAAATTGTTCTCAATTGTTTCAAGTCCTCATTTGCACTCACTACCCCATAGCACTTTTCCGCAACAGCTGACCCCTTTTCTCCTGGCACTTCCATCATGTGCAAAAGTAAACTTGAATAGCACAGGAGTTTTTTCACTTCACGAATTGAAGCCGCTTCATTTTCTGGGAGAGCATCGATCACCTCACTGATTTTTTGAAGGTTGTTAGCATAATATATAGCTGCTGATATCCAGGTTCCCTATCTCGTCAAGACTGGTTGCTGTGGTAAACTAAGCTCAATCGCAACTTCCTGAAATTTTCGGGTTCGAGAGGGAGATTTCAGAAATATTTTCTTTGTGTTCGAAATCAACCTGTCCACTTCAGCAGTCAATCATGCACAAGAAATGTTAACCGAAAGGCAATATCCTGACTCAGCATGAAATACTTTTTTCTCACACTTTTCTCCTTCAGCAATGTTGAAACATGCGTGAGTTCAATATTACTTAAATAAGGCGAAAATTATTCACATAATAAACGGAAGAAAAATAAATGCCAACAAGGTTTTTTGGGAGAAAAATAATTTATATACACATTTTCTTTTAAAAAATGTCAAATTTCATTGAAAAAGGCATTATAATTAAAAATAGGCAGTGGGGTCCCAAATAGGCAAAATAGGCAAAATGAAAAGGCTTCCAAAACATTCGAAACAACATAAGAAACGTATATCCGGAAAAAAATTATCAATGTATGCAGTAGATAAAAAGAGGCATTTTGCCAAACTTCCGGGCTCTAGTCATAAAGTTGCATTTTTCTCGTCTTCATCTGTTCTTAAGATTTGTAACATCCTCTTAGCAGACGAATTACGTGGCAGGAGCAAATTTGATGCTTATTCTTACTGCTGACGCGCGCTGCCTTTTTGTTATTATATTGGTTTGTGTCTGTCCGCAAGTATATGTTGAAACTACTAAAATATAATTTTTTTAAAAAACTGATATTTATTTTCCAAGTTTCCTTCCGACAAGAAGTAGCGAAAAGTTATTGAAAAGACAAATATGAGTTACGAAATTGTAAATTTGCCCCTTATTTGCTACGGGTATGCTTGGAATACCACCCTCTATAATGGACTAAATAAAGATGGATGCCAATCCTGTGTTGCGAATTGTTCACCTGAAAATTCCATGCCTGCAAAAAATACCAAATCATTGATTGTGCCAGGAAAAGGACTGTTCTCAAACGTGTTTATTTCTGATTTTCTTATTTTGCGTCACTTTTCTGCCTCTTTAGGAGAATCGTAACGATGCGCATGAATGATGGATAGATGAAACTGAGGAAGGGACAATAACAGAGAAACACCCATGTCCACCATTATATGAATTTCATGGATACTCATAATAAAATGAATCGAAACATTGAAACCACATATTCTCTTCAAGTACAGTGCTTTTCACTGTAGAGTCGCCAGTGGAGCGGCGGCTAGCACGCCGGGAAGCGGTGGCGGTACTGCCGGCAAACTGGATGCAACATTCGCGGAACTGGAACAGCCCTGTACTGAGCCTATTTAATGAAATAAGTTTGTACAATTAATTATATTGACATTTACAATTAAAATGAGCATGTACCTTGTAACAAGAGGTGTTGGAAATATTGTCTCCTGCATCCACACATTTATGGCATATTTATAGGAAATTTTCACTAACACGTATCACTTCCTCTTCCGAAATTGCTTCAATTTCTCTCCTAATATACGTTCTTTCAATTCTTCTAATGTATGACTTCAGTTTTAATAGCTTAGTAGCTCGCCATGCATACGTCATGAAAATGTCTGTTTCTTGTGCAAGGTGCCGGAGGGATTTTTTGAGGAGTATATTCTGGGGCTGAGCTGATACCACTTTGAACCGATTCCGATACTTGAATAATTCCAAATTTAAAATAACAAAGGTTATATCATATATATATACATATAATTTATATATATATATATTATATGTATGTACAGTATGCGCCAAAATATACAGTACTGAAATGAAAAGATGAACAAAAGTACATCTCAAAGCTGCTTATTATGAATTATACGTTACTGAGGATAACATTAGCGTGTTTTTTTTACCACGGTATGCATAATGTAAGTGTTCAAAGTGTGCACCGCCTCCCTGTAGACAGTGTTCATATCGTTCACGCAGATTCTCAAACATATCCTGAAACAAAGTTTGCTGCAGACTCCTGCAAAAGGAGATGATTTGCTCACGTAATGCAGGCACAGTTTTTGGTTGATCTTCACAGTTGAACACACTCTCCTTTAACATTCCCCACAAGTAGGCATCAGGTGGTGTGAGATCGGGGGAATGGGACGGGTATGGGAAGTCAGTACCACGTGAAATGAGTCGTCCTGGAAAGTTTTCCTGCAGCATGGCTAGAGATTCTCGAGCGGTATGGCTGGTCGCCCCGTCCTGTTGATACCACTGTCTATTCATCTGTCCTTGCACGACAGAACCTTCTCAAATCCTGAAGAAATGGCTCGATCACTAAACCCCTGTAGCGTTCTTGGTTGACGGTAAGAGCATTGCCTTCCTCATCTTCAACGAAATAGGGGCCTAATAAACCGTGTGCTGAGATGGCACACCATATCGTCACACGTGCACTATGTAGCGGTTTCTGAACGATAACATCTGACCGCTCAAAACCAAAGAAGCGAGTTGTCTGGCGATTGATGTAGCCGTTCAAGTGAATGTGACTTTCGTCGGAGAACCACACATTATTCAAGAAATCTGGATCCTCGTACACCATCGCCAAACATGTTCCACAATACACCATCCTGGCTCGCATATCTGGCTCTGTCGAGCGTTGTCCAATCTGTATCCGGTACGGCAATCCACCTATGTTCTTCAATCGGCGAACGGACGTACCGCTGACGTTCAGTTTCAAGGCCGTTCGTCATAGACTTCGTCGGGGCGAATGCAGCACCTGCTGGAGAACACGTGCGTGATTATCATTTGTCGAAACAGTAACTGGTCGACCAGACTTCCCCTTCCGTTGACACAGTACACTACCAGTACTTCGAAATTTCGTAACAATAGACAGCATAACTGTGTTACTTGGTGCCGTCTTATTAAACTCCTCTCGGAATTGTTCTGCCACCTTTTTCAAACTCGCTCCACCTTCACGACGCTTCCGTATGAGCGGAAATAATGCTCAACAATGAATACTTTTCCTCCATTTCCAACAACAACTGTACAACACAACTTCCTTTTCACTACTGCGAACACATGCAGCTGGAGCTATGCCCCGTCGACAAACGCAACCACGTGTTCGAAATGCTAGAGTTTCAGTACTGTATATTTTGGCGCATACCGTATATGTGTGTCTTTGTAATAATTATTATTACCGTATGCATTTCTGACGAGGGGCGATGAATAAATTAACCCACCAAACGATGCTCTGTTGCAACGATGCATCTCAACTTTACATTCTTTTTTTTAAGTGACAATCGATCCGATGTTTCAAATATTAGAAAAATACGAAGTGAAACTAAGAGCGAGGCAATCGTGTGGTCGTCGTCCCCCTCTCCCCCAGTGTTGCAAAATGAGATCATGCCTCTTCAACCTCCTCTAAAACTAAAGGATCACTCTTCCCAAACTAACATTAAATCATCCGTGAACACAAGAATAATTAGCGATTTACCAGCCCCGGACACGACGTCTAAAACTGACAGTAAAGCTGTAATGTGAAACCAATCTAGTCTCTTTTTTGTCCTTTAACAAAGAGAATAACAATTAGTAAACAAAATGTAAGGGGGAAATGAAAACTTACCAGTCTCTTGCTTCTATAACAGGCGATTGACTTCAGTACAGTGATATTCCGAAGTAACTTTGCTTTCGATATAACTTCGGCAAATGATTTCTAAGAAAAATCAAATGCATAGTTCTATCGCTTGGCGTGGGAGTAAATCCAAACCCATCATCATTACACTTTCCAGAAACTAACTGCCGTCATCTGTCGTTCAAAGAAAATTATCCCCCCTGCCGCGTTCCTTGTCCCGAAACACGCCTGCTGAAACCCAATCGGGACAAACAAAGTGGAAAGTTGGAAAGGAAAAGGGGGGATTAGTCCAGGGGCGCGTCAAGTATCTGAGCGCTCAGCGAGCAACGTGATCGCTCAGCTACTTGACGGCCAAATAGGCGTTGCTCCGCGAGCGCTGCTCACTTGATCGCCACAGAATATAGCGTTTTTGTGTTTCGATCTCGTGAGGCAAAGGGAAGAAGAGGAAAACTGTATGAGGATGGCGGGTGGCGAGCCGCGAGTGGAATGACGTGGCGACCAATGAGGAAATATTTATGATGAACGGCTTGCGATATAGCGTAATTTGAGAGGAAGTTCAAGTAACAAAAGATGATGTAATATTCCAGCTTTTTAGTATTGTATTAAAATGAAAGTGTTGTTTATTCTAAATAATAAATATAAATATACACCGCAGTTTTGGAAAGATGTGCAAGGGTGTGAAAATGAAAATTTCTAGTTTTGTTCACATCAACTATTCTATTTCTAACAGCTTTTCAAATACCGAAATAATGTCAACTCGACGCAGTCACACTGATCACAGATTATTCAAAGGCACTGATATTTTGATCAATGAGCAAACAGTGTCAAGTAAATGATCTGTTTGCTCAACGAGCGAAAATCTTGCTCAGCGAGCGTCTCTCTCTCAGATACTTGACGGGCCCCAGGTATTTGAATTTCCAGGAAAATGCTATGTACTATGTCTGAGACACGTCCACAACTTTTATGAGCGATGACCTTTTTGATTGCGGGAGGTCACTAAAGACAGGAATGTCCACAAAGACAAAAGTTTGAAGTTTTGGGTGCGTCACGTTACACGGGGTTCAGCCCCTTGCCTTATTCAATATTGATTTTTTTTAAAATTTGAATTTAAAACTTTGGGTGCGTCAGCACTTAGGCTATTTTGCACTCGACACATTATATGAGGTCCAGCTCCTTACCATAACTAAAATTTCATAATTGCAGTGTCGTGTTACTAAAATATTCTGACTTTCGTTAAAAGCTGATGCTCTAAAGGGGCACTCAGCACACACAAGAACAAAACACACAAAATTATACTGGCCATAGTGTCAGTCGCCAGAGCCTCGTTCGTCTGCAAAATGCAGTCCAGGGTATACTACGTGGAACTAAGGTTGACTTTTGGGCGCCTACGTGGAAGGTCAGGAAACACGAAAGAAAGTGGAAGCATTACTAACAGGTGCATCGTTGGCTTTCGGGACCTCATTTGGGTTATTGTTACACGAGACCGCATCGGTACGAACAAAGCCTCGTACACTGGCGAACTTTTAAAAAAGGTCTCCCTCTTCTCAGTTAGATTGGAAGCAACAAACAAAAACCGATACTGAATTGGAAACACTCCAGCGTCAATGCCGAAACTCTATGCAAGATAAGGAAGAGCTGCACAGTTGTCAGTCGTGAACACCACACAGAACAGTAATGTTAACCATGAGTCATCAAGGAATTAGCACAGCGTTTCTTTCTGTGGTCATTCGGCCTCGGAAGAAATATTTGTTGTCCATTTTGAGCTTTCAAGAAATCAGGTTCTGAGCTGGCGATTTATTTCCTTCATGAATGAAAATAGGTTGTTCATTTTTCGTTTCATTTCTCTCTTTTGTCATTAGCTCTAAAACAAATATAAAAAGAAAACGAGCAAAGAAGGTCGTTTCTTTCGGCACGTGACAGGCATATGTGGTAACTTTGCTATTTTTACGACCATATTATATCCCTCTTGTTTACTTTCAACGATAAGGACGAATGTTGGAGTGACCAGAAAAAATGAACGAACACAATAAGCTCTTAAATATTACCCACTCTTCGAAAATAGATTCCGGCCCCAGTGGCAGAGTAGTTACCACATCACGCTACGACGCCAGGCGTCCCGCATTCGAATCCTGGCCTGGGCATGGATTTGTGAGTGTCCATTCATCAATTTCATCATATCGTCACTAATCCCCATATTTGATTGATTGAGTTTATGTTTGAAGTCCACTTTATGCACAGTAAGGCTAATCGGGACTGGACCTACAGTTTAAAGTGAAATCTGAACCACTATGTGCCTCCACCAGGTATCGGACACGGGAACCCTTGTTCACAAGGCGACGATGCTACCACTGCGCCATCGGGGAGGACTCCCCCATATTTGCAACTTAGCCAAAAGTGGCACAAGAAGCGAAGTAAAATAAAGCAAATCAATCAATTAATCAATCGAACATAGGGTCTCCGGTTTCATAGAGCAGTATACAAAGCACTCGGTCATGAAGACCTTCAAAATTGAAATAATAAATGGAACAAAAAACTTGATATTAGAGTATTTTAAGAGTTTAGGCAAATTAACAGTTCACGTCAACCTACAACAATTTCACCTGTATTGTGTGATATATGGTTCTGCCCTAATATAATTGAACGTGCTCTTGCGATAATAGTTACACATTTCCGTCTTGAAACACACAACCTCGACTCGGCACGATATGGGCATTTCCTTGCCCCTTTCTGTATTTTTTTTCTATTTAGGATATATTACGTTGCCTTTTTGCCTCTTGGTTAATCCGTAGCGATGAGAATGATTGACCAATTGATAACATGGATGTGATGGAGCAAACATGCCTTAATCATAGTTCGAACTTAAAACCTCTGTCTTCAAAGCACATTACAATCTGCCACATGTGTCTTTTCATTTCCAGTCACCATTAATTTCAAGAGGTAGAAAACGACGTTACTCAAATAAATTGTATAAATAATTTCCATGACCATAAACATTTGTTGCACTTGTTGAGAGAAATCCATACCCTCGTAATGTTATAAGTAATGTAACGACCCTGCGTGGTCATTACATGTAGCTATCCTGCGTGATAGCCATATTCTTTCATATATAATTATTAATGCTTGAGAAATGCCCTGCGAGGCTTACGCTTTTGATTTATCTTTTATCTAATTTTGAGTGCATTGTTGTTAAGCATGAAGCATATATTGTTATGGCACACACGTTTTGGTTAAAGAAAGCATGCTAAATACCCTGCGTGGTTTACGCATTCAGTTATCTTTTGTGCAGTAATTGTTGTTTAATTTGTAACTTGCATTGTTGAATCTCTTTATCTTGTAATTTCTTTAATGTAACGTGTTCAGTTTAGCACACAAGTGTTAAGTTTATATCGCCACATGCTAGTGGTTTTTACAATGCTAAACTTGATATTTTATAACGCACGAGTTGCATCTCGTGAATTGAAGGGAGTTTGCAACGCTGCAGCCGGCTTAGTTCCGATCTTCTCCACCCGCCTCAGTGCTGCCACCAAACAGTATATAAACAAAGCAGCGAGGCCCGGACCTCAGTCGACTGCCAGATGCCGACTGCGAAAGACCTGGTTCCCAGATCTAGTCTGGATGTTCCCCCTACCGGGATCCAATAGCTTCCTTGAGAAGGAAGGAGGAGGATAAGAAAAGCAGATTACCTACCTACCTGGTCTGCTCCATAAGAGCTTGGTGTGCTAACCTTGGGTCGTGGCGGCCCAAGCCCAAGTCTCCTGGGTGCTTCCAGACCTTCCCTTTGTACCTTGCCGTCTCTTGCTACTGACTGGACATACCAAGGGACCGAACCGTTCCCTTGTCGTAGCTGGATTGACTTTGCGGCGTCCTTTCATACCAACACCTTTGTGAAACCGCGGGCCCTTGGCCCGTCCCTCGCTATTGATTGGACGCTTTCGCATGTTGTCCCCAGGCGGCGTGGCATGTGACGACTACCAAGGTTCCTATTGGTTACCTGTACTAGTTGGTTCCCCCCCTAAATTAGATAAGAATACTAATACTGCCCAGGTATCTCACTGAGGAGGATTTAAGAGCGTATGTGCTAAACAGGTTATTTACATGCGTGTATAAATATAAATAAACATTTACTAGTTGACCTTTGACCTTTCAATATTAAACCCCGCAAGCCCTGAGATACTTTGAGTCCATGTCTTCGGCTGGCTACAAGCTAGCATATATGGGTACACTTTTGCACCGCTCCGTGGTGTAGTGTGCAGTGCTCCGGCGCGCGGACGTTGCAGTAATCGTCGACCTAGTTGATGTCCCAGGAACCCTTCCTTGCACGAAAATCACACTGTGTCCACAGGATTTACGACTGAATGCTTACTAAAGTAATAGAAATGTACATCCCCATTTCCATTAATCGTTCACTCTTCGTATATTTTGAGGTCAGCTAATTCGAACATACGACCCTAAGACAGCTACACACTGCCAAAAAAAACTGAAGTGTCAACAAAGTAATTACTGTATATTTATATATTTTATTTTTGGTAATGGAATATTTTCCCCTTCAGATTCTTATTTATGTTTGATTTGGTTTATTTTACTTCGCTTTTCTGCCACTTTTGGCTAAACGCGACAATGAGGATGAGCGATGAAATTGATGAAGGGACAGTCACAATGAACACCGAACTAACACAATGCCAAAGCGGTGTTTAAGCAAGCTGTGTTAACCACTCTACCACGGAGCCCGTAATCCTTTTTAGTTAGGAGAAATCGTTCCTTGACAGCGAACTTAGAACAGTTAATATGCGTCACGTCAGAGTTAGAATATTTTAAATTTCTAACAATCAATTGGGATTTATTCTTAACCAATTTTTTTTGCCTACATAACAACTTCCACACAGTTAAGATCGTTTACACTAAGGACAACAGCGTTAAAGTCTATGCTTTACGGAATGATTAAACACACTATGATGACGGAAAATAATAATTCACATGACTATATTGATGCATTAAATCGGTGAAACATTATATTTCGTTCAGGAAGAAATATTGAAAAATGCAGGGACACAACGACCAATTGATTTTACTTCGCTTTTCTTCCACTTTTGAGTAATCGCATAGATAAAGATTTAAGGTGTGTTAAGACGAAATTTGTGAAAGGCAATCACAAACGTAGGATACAGACCATTATACTGGCCTTGTATCTAGACGCCAGATCCTCGTTAGTCTGCAAAATATACTCCATTGTCACAATGACGTAAGCATTCGTAGAATACATTTGTAGCTATATCATTCTCCCCCCTCCCCCCAAGAAACGTGAGCTAAACTAGTGAGCATTCTCTGATATGTTCATTACTTCTCAGGAACCACTCGTGGTCTTCAACTAGTTTATCCTGAAAAAACTGCGGGTTAGGATGTTAACAGATATTTCAGGGACAATATCCAAAGAATACTGTCACATACGCAGAATGCAAAACATTTCTATTTTCTCATTTCTACTACACCCCTGGCGAAAAAAAGGCGGCTGGAGCGTGGTGCTGATCGTATCACCTCCAAAATGGCTGAGCTCGAGAATATGCGGTGCCCTACTACCACACCCCCTAAATGTGCCTTCATGGCACGTTGCTATACGCACGAGGAACTTTACCTAACCTTTACTACTGCTAACTACTCATGCCAGGAATTTTGGTATTTTTTATACTTTTTTATTTGCCCATTGCTAACCTGGTTCATTCCCAGCCATAACAGCAATTAGTCGATGCAATAAACATACGCCAAACTTAAAAAGAAACGGGTGTCGGCGTGCGCGTGCATGCACACACACACACACACAGAGAGAGAGGGGGGTAGGAACACAAAAAATCTTCCACAAACTGCCCAGATCATGCCTGATAAGACTCCAACAGAAAGCTTTCCGGAAACAAGTTTAGGTGCTCATAAGGTAGAGATGGCCTTGTCTGCAACTGCCTTCCCCCACTTTCTTATCCAATACAGGAGTAATGAAGTGTTTCCAACTACCTTCCAATCTAACTATGAGGAGGGAGACCTTTTTTTAAAGTTTGCCAGTGTACACTTCGAAGAGAACTAAACAGAAGCAGCGAACTCCTATAGTGGATAATTTCACGTTACCCTTGATTTGCAAGATACTTGACCGCGAGTCAGGTTCATTTAACAAATGCACAACTATTTTTCACTTTTTTTCAAAACCAAAGGTAAGTTGGAAAAGGTGAACGAAACTTTGAAATATAAAAAGACAATTGGTTTTGGCCGCGCCTCTAGCGACCCAAAAACAATGGTATCGGTGCAAAAATATAACTGCTCAACCCTAGATATTGCAATCGTACTCCAACGTCGTGCCGCCCGACCCTGTGGCCGAGTGGTTATTCACATCGCGCTGCGACGCCAAGGGTCCCGGGTTCGAATCCCGGTCGGGCTTGGTTGTTTGTGAATGTTCATTCATCAATTTCATCATTTCATCACTCATCCCCATCTTCGCAAATTAGCCAAGAGGCACAAAACGCGAAGTAAAATAAACTAAATCAATCAATCCAAAGTCGTGCCGTTTGACCCTTCGCTTCTTATCAAGAACAGACAGTTCCCCTAAATTTGTTCACAAGTTTTCGAACACTATCTCTCTGTGGAACAGGAGACATTTGGAAATTCTGCTGCAAAACGCCTTCTACCTTCCCTACAAGAATTCGTAATGACGTAAGAGTCGTACATAAAAATGCGTTGTTATAAATTGTACGTATGGCGTGGCATTATTAAGACCGCAGAAAAGCACCAGTAATATGTAAATTAAACAAAAGAATGTAAAATACTTGTTAACAACTCAACACTTCACAAACTGGACACCAGCTATCTGGATACTGAAGCACTGACGCGTCCAGTGCCAAGGTCAACGTAAAGCTGTGGGTCTAAATGCCGGCAGACGCGCTCACACTGCCCAGCTCGCTAGCCGCCACTCTACGGACTACTCGACCGTGAAAAGCACTGTAGCTCCTCAATGTCCTCACGATGCTGGATCAACACCAAAATTTAGGGGGTTCCCACCGGGACAGGGCCCACTTGCACCCAACCACTATGCTATGCGGGAGCCCTCTTCACACTAACAGGTATGATTAAATGTAACCTTTTCTAATTTAATCTACCATCGTTGTTACTAGGGATGTGTGAGACAGAATTTTTTTAATCCCGACATTCGGGACGGAAAACTTTCGAAATTTCCCGAAGCTCTGAAAATCTCGAATTCTACACGTCATTTTCAACTTACGTGATTGTTTTTGCATTTCTGGAATAAAAACAAACAATTTCCGATAATTTCCAGACACTTGCAATGCAGAAAACATCGAGAATTAACAACTTTTAAAAATTACCATTCGGTATTTCCCGACTTTTCAGGATCCCGCACACCCTTAGTTGTTACGATCAGCCCAAAAGAACAGAAAAATCATTTTTTTTATAACTGTAGTGCCCATTTGCCTACTTGTTTTTGGAGGGTTTAGTGCCTACAAATCCGCACCCATACTCATTACTTTCTAAAACAAGAACGTTACGTGATTTGCACTACTGTAGTATCAGACACTCGGGAAGGCAGTTTCATCTTGCCATCAGAGAAACCTTTCTGCTGTTGTAAACACAAGAGCTTGAAAAGAACACAGTGGTCTTTCAGGATCTTTATGCAGACTATTATTTTCATAATAACGCGAAGCGGAACTCTCAAATTTGTTTTCTCTCTCGGCTTCAAGTGTACACAAATAACCATTTTATGGCGCCTTTCCTCTGTCGAGCAATAAATATGACACACTCACGTTGCCGTTCTTGTAGGCGAATTCTGACTGATGACTTGGCAAGAATGGACACACAGTTCTGTTAGGAGAAATTCAACTTTGTTATGGTGGAATTTTGAGTTTCACAGAAATTATGTTATTCTTTCTCTCCTTCCCTCTATTTGAATGCAGTCTAGGTTGCACGCACAAGAAATTAATGAATTACTGATTTAGAAGCGTGAGTCCCTGTGCAAGTGTCGCACATCCCTAGTGGCGGCCCTGAGATAGACTCACATCCGTATCAACCCTACTCACCACCGAGGTTAGCAGATTTGACTCCTGAGTGTGGCTGTTGCTTTGCGAGCCCTTTTGTTGATTTCATCCTATCAACCCTTGAAGGATATTGTTAGGTGGGGGTATGTTTGCTCCAGTCCTGTGGATAGCCGGGGGGATGCTTCTGTGGTTAAATACATGGTGGAAATGACATAAGTGGGGTGATGTTCTATTTATTTTTTCTTTTTATCATCTTTCGCCCATCTCATCACCATTCATTCAGATCATTGCGATTAACCAAAGTGTCAGGAAAGTTATGTAAAAGCAGAAAAATACATAAATTTGCAATAATTTATTAAAGAAAAACCAGAGTTTACTGCACAAAATGCCATAACTCTTGTACACTTTTTACCATATTGACATGTAAACCAGGGTCTTCTTAACATACATATTGTAATTTTTAAATTTGTGAACAAAATGATATGATGAAAACAAATTTAATTCCAGAAAGTGTATCTAACTATTGTTCTTGTAAAAATAATTCCTTGCTGGTCAGACCATACATAGCTTATGAACAATGAACAACATTGTTAATGTGTTCTGCCACTGACTACTGTCATTATTGTTTCATCAGAGTAGTGGAAAATTCTCTACCAAGTGATTGAATTGCATTAGATGCTGCAGCTGTTAGAACATAATGTATCTACAGGAAATGGGCTACATGTTTCTGCGTGCCAGTTTTAAGAGACTTCAGTTTTACGTTGATAGCCCGATATTCATCATTTGTTGCCAGGAAAGCTTCAGGACTTACTTAATTCAATTACGGACTTTTTCTTACTGTTGTTTTCAAAGACCATGTGAAGTTTATGAGGCAAACAGAAAACACTGCACATCTTCCTGTCCAGTAACATCTTGCCAATTAGATGCTGCAGCTGTTAGAACATAATGTATCTACAGGAAATGGGCTACATGTTTCTGCGTGCCAGTTTTAAGAGACTTCAGTTTTACGTTGATAGCCCGATATTCATCATTTGTTGCCAGGAAAGTTTCAGGACTGACTTAATTTAATTACGGACTTTTTCTTACTGTTGTTTTCAAAGACCATGTGAAGTTTATGAGGCAAACAGAAAACACTGCACATCTTCCTGTCCAGTAACATCTTGCCAATTAGATGCTGCAGCTGTTAGAACATAATGTATCTACAGGAAATGGGCTACATGTTTCTGCGTGCCAGTTTTAAGAGACTTCAGTTTTACGTTGATAGCCCGATATTCATCATTTGTTGCCAGGAAAGTTTCAGGACTGACTTAATTTAATTACGGACTTTTTCTTACTGTTGTTTTCAAAGACCATGTGAAGTTCATGAGGCAAACAGAAAATGCTGCACATCTTCCTGTCCAGTAAAATCTTGCCAATTAGGGAATGTTTCTACTTCATTGACATAGAATGTGAATTTCAGTAATGTATGAATGAATATTTCTTAACCCTTAAATGCATGAATTATTTTGTTTCAATTTTTTTATTATTTGTAGTCTCATATCAATTGTTATGGACTAGTAAGCAATTTTTAATCATTTTTAGAAAATTCTCGTTATCTCTTTTTAAATTATGACCCATTACCATGGTAACACTATACATTCAGCCCTACAAA
Source organism: Lepisma saccharinum (assembly GCF_977018435.1). Lineage (NCBI taxonomy): Eukaryota > Metazoa > Arthropoda > Insecta > Zygentoma > Lepismatidae > Lepisma > Lepisma saccharinum. The sequence goes on from NC_139254.1 coordinate 24,853,388, forward strand.
TTGATTATTTTTTGAAAACTTGAAATTTTTTGAATTACTTGAAAAATATGATTATTTTTTTAAATACAAACATCATAGATCTGATGTACATTAATCTCACATTCTCTGAGCTACACATGCTCAGGTAACTATTTAGTACATAATGATTACTCTATATTACTGAATATTCATGTCATGGAAATGTATGAAACATGGAACTCAAAGTTCAACACCATATTTGACATACCCAATACGAACACTACAGGTGCATGACCAGCATACCTCACACCTTTCAAAACTTGTCTTTGTGTTGTATTGGGTGGCCAAGCTTCCTTAGGTGGAACATGAAATGTCATATACGTAGTATTGAGTGATTTTCCATGAAAATTCAAGCTGGGAATCTTGTTATACACTTGCCTGGATAGATGTCAAAATGAATTAGATATCCACGGAAAGTATTCAAGCACCAGTCTTTGTAACCAAATCTTATAGGTTTACTTCTAATAAATTGTTTGCAGGAACGTTTCTTATAATATGTGATCATAGACTCAATGAAACTGAGGTACTGAACAGGCACAAAATGTTTCATGAAATGGCCATTCATTATTATTATTAAAATTACATCTAAAATAATATAGAAATGTAAATAATAAGAAATAGAAATCAATAAACCATGCAAATGATGATAAATGCATTTACAATTTAATTTTCTTGCTTTACATGCAATAATGAGAAATAGAATGAATGAAGTAATTCTTGTTGAAAGTAACAGGGAAAAGCCTGTTGTTACTGTATCTCCACAATGTTATCATTTAGTAACCCCACCATTATGAGTAAAAATCAAACAAGTGATACATGTGTTTTCTAAATGTTGAAAGCATTCAGCACACCATAATGAAAGACAATCAGAAAAAAAACACCACATTAACTATCCAGCATATGACATTTTGAATTAAAAAAATCAAAGGTCAAAACAATGCCGTTACCTGGACTGAAACTAACGGTTTCAAACACAAGCTTTGAGCATCCTAGAGCGACTGCTGACACTAGCTTTGCCTACACACTCAATGTAGACAAGCCTCTAGCACGAACGTGACCATATATTGAGCATTCATTCAAAACAAATATCTGAGATATTATGTACATCTGACTCCGTAAAAGTAATTGATTTAAAACACACACAGTGTGGCAATTTGAAATCGAGACTGATTTTTTTGCTCTGTAGGTGGCACTACTGTGCAAGCATTCTGTGGTGCAAACAAGTAACGGGTATCTCATGAACAATCGACGCAGAGCTCGTTGACCTTGAGCAACATTGCCGCTTGTGGCATTGTTGAATGCGGGACGTGTCGTGAAAGTGCATCGTGATTTCAACATGGAACAAAGAAAAAACATCAAGTTTTGTGCGCTCTTGGGTAAAACTGCTGCAGAAACATTTCACATGTTGTAGCAATTCTATAAGGACAATTGTTCTTCCTGTACGTGTGTATTTGAATGTCTCAGGCGATTCAGTGAAGGATGGGAGCCAATTGAACACAACAAGCATCCAGGTGTAGCAGGGATGGTGAGAACACCAAAATTGATTGAGAAAGTGAGGACAATCATTACTGAAGACTGAAATTTCAGACAGACTGTTACTGCTGCATTTTATCTTGAGGTACTGAAACGTTTGATGCAAGGAATAACACGCGTGAGGTCTGAGTATCGGGATGATGGCTGCTGGCATCTGCTTCATGACAGTGCCCCAAGTCACAAGACTGTGATTGCGAAGAACTTTTTGGCCCTAAATCGACTCTGTGTGTTGTCACACTCTGCCCACTCACCGGATCTGGCTCCGTGTGATTATTTTTTTATTTTCTAAACCAAAATCTGCACTGAAAGGCTCCTACTTTTATGATGTACCAACAATCAAAAAGGCTACGACATGGATTTTAAACAGCGTTACACAAAACGAATTCCAGCAATCCTTCCATGCACTGGTAGGCATTGCGCTACGATGTGTGGATGCAGGAGGGGTCCTACTTTGAATGATCCAAGGTAAGTAACTTTCTATGAAGACTTGTTTATTTTTTACAGCAACAGTCTCTATTTCAAATTGTCGCACTGTGTATTTCATGTTGTAATAGAAATGTACATTGTTAAAATTTTCAAGAATTGGTATCGGCAGAACGGTTAGACTACCTGCAATGGTTTTGGTATTAGTGTCAGTGGCAGTCCCCAAAATTTCAGTGTTCACTCAACATCATGAGAACAATCAGAGACGTACTTGAAAAGAAGTAGTGGGAATCACTCTCAAAAGGCAGAAAGCACTGGCAATGGAACATGATGTGCTGACATCATCCAATGGAAGATCCACTTGGCTTGGCAGGATTTACCCTCAGAAGAATATTGTGTCATGCAGCTTACAGTCTCGAACAAAAATACAGAAGAATAAAATTACAAGAAATATAATTTCTATCAATACCTTCAGAAAATTTTAAAATGAAAAATAATTCTTGTGATTTATTTTTGTGCAATGATGATCTTACAAAATATACACATGGAATTTCAAAGTATTACAAGAACAAGAACAAACTACTCAAATATAATGAACAAGATACGAACTATAGTATCAGTACAACATCAGCTATTACATTAATAATAGCATTATGGACAAACTAAATATTACAGTAAAGCTCGTTGAGAACACAATGTCATTTCTTAAAGTCTTCCATGGGGTATGTATAATCTGCAGCATAAATATCAACTTCTATTTTCTCATAATCTTCCATATCCAAACACTTATTCCTATAATAGTCTGAAAAAACAAAAGCAAAACATTTTTTACTGCCCTGATCAACTAAAACACATCCATAGTGCCAATGATACTTAATAAAATCAGAACTGCTCTTGATAACAAATCCAATAGGTCTCTTCTGCTCTCCATCCTCTTTATACATAGCAGAAACCCATTCATTATTTGATTTAGTGGTAAACTTTCCCTCCTTTATATTTTCAATTTCGGTTCCATCAACAAACATCACAAAGTTCTGCAACTTCTGTATAAGGTCAACAAACACACGTCCTTCCTTTGTCAAGTCATCGTATATACTCTCTTCTGCCTCATCCAGTGAGCAATCTGTATCATTATCTTCATCCGATGATGTATCTTCTTGTGGTTTACAAAGTAACCTTGTTTCTCCACACATTTCCTTTAACAAGACATTGAAGAATGGAAATTTATCACAATCCTCATCAGAAGGATCTTCACAAATCCCCCAGTTTCGGAAATGCATCCAGTCGTACCTGTTCAAATAATTTGAAGCATCAAATTTCAACCCAGAGTTTGACCTTTTGAGTAGGTTATGTATCTTCATTGGATCAACATCAACATGACACACGATTGCAACATAATGAGCAGGCTCCACTTCCACTATGTTTAACACATAGTCACCAGGAAAAAACTCTCTTCTAACATTAATAGTATATCTGATTGTTCCTCCTTGACTTTGTATCTTATCTTTTATGAAAATATCATATACATCACCAAATCCTGCCGTAGACAACAGAGTAACCTTATCCGAGGTAAATTTTACCTCGCCTTCCATCTCTGGAGATTCTGACATCTGCAATGAAAAATTAAACATTACTACTATATTGTTGTAAATACAGATTTATAATTTCTGTAGAATTACAATTTCTTAATCCATTTAACTTCAAGTAATGTACTGCACCAAAATAATTTTATAAATTTGTCAGCCAATTAATAAACATGAAGTTTGTATCATTTGAGGACTTCTGTTCCAATCTTAAGTGCTGTTATCTTGCACATTAATGCTTCTAACCTCTGAAGATACACATGTGATATGTATGAAACATTTCATAGATGACAATGTGTGGATAAAAATTACTTGAAAGTAGATAAATGTGTTTCTTGCAGTATATAATTAACATGTGCCATCGTACACGGAGCATGTTTTTCCTCTCCGCAAACTGTGTCATTGTTCTTCTGGTTTTATGTTATATTTGTGTGTTTCAACATTATATTTGTGGAGAACATCTTCCTAGTGTGTCAGTGTTGAGTATTGACTCTAAGTTTGATGGATGGAACCTGGGAAATAGGAGCTTTTTATTTCCTGCAGCTGGATGTGTACCTGGACTCTCTGCAGCCATGTCGCGGTCACCGACCCAAGGGAAGCAACCACGAGGTAAGCAAACCGTCGCCCGGCACTTTCACCTGCTGTGCCTCGTGCTCATGTGCGGTGATATCCACCTGAACCCCGGTCCCTCAAATCAAAATGAAACCGCCTTTTCTGTATATTATCAGAATATACAAAACATGAAAAACAAGCTCTCCGACTGTGCTATAAACCTCAGTGAATTAATACAATATGACTGTTTAGTTTTTACCGAGACCTGGCTGAATGATACTGTGAGTGACGCTGAACTTCCGTTCGCCAAGCAATTTAATATTTTTAGAAAGGACCGCCTAAATCAACGTGGGGGTGGTGTCATGATTTGTTTAAACATGAAATGGAACTGTAAACTACGTGTTGATCTGAGTCGAGCCTGTGAAATAATTTGGGTGGAAGTTAATATTCTGAAAGGTAAAAAACGTCTTCTTGGTGCCTACTACCGCCCGCACAAAAACTCTCCCCTGCATATCCTTGAAGCTTGCAGGGATTCGGTGTTGGCAGCCATGAAGTGTGGAAATGTCATGTTGTGTGGCGACTTCAATCTTTCAATTGACTGGGAAACTCCAACCACCGGAAATGCAAATTGCTCAAATGACAAATGGTTTATCGACACTTTCATACACGGCATTGGTTTGAAGCAACATACTATGCACAAAACACGAGGTGAAAGTAATTTGGACTATGTGCTGGCAACACTGTGCGAAATGGAGATAACTCCACAAAGGAACTTGCTACCCTCAGACCATGCCTCTCTCGATGTCGCTGTGCACCTCCCGTCCGCTGAAAAGGTCAAGAACCCCCAACCCCAGAATGGACCGTGCCGCCTGTGGCGAAAAGTCCCCTGGAATGAAATTCGCAGAGCACTAGATGCCTACCCCTGATTTCTGCTGGAACAGGAAGAGATCAACGACGCCGTTGCAGTGTTTGTGGAAGTTCTGCATGCTGCAATAAATGACTTTGTTCCCACCAAGAAAGCACGCTCTGCGAAATACCCGGTTTGGTTTGATAGTGAACTAATTCGTATTTTGAAAAACAAGAAACAGGCTTGGAGCTTGTGGAAACAGTGTCCCAATGAACACACTTATAAAACATTCTGTGATATTCGGAGGCACTCAAAAAACCTATTCAAAACTAAGTATATTGATTATGTAAATAACTTAACATCAGAGTGTATGACTGATCCAAAGAAGTTCTTTTCGTTAGTTAATTCAAGAAAGCAGAACCCACGCGTGCCGATGGAAATTGTGCATAATTCTACCACCGCTGTAGGAGATGAGAGAGCGCAACTTTTTAATGTGTTTTTTCATGAAAATTTCTCCTCAGAGACAATTTCTGAACCTCTTCCTACAGTCAAGTCTGTCAGTTCACACACTCTCTATTCGATTAAAACCTCCCCTGAAGAAGTAAAATCTCTCCTCTCCTCTTTGCCGTTGCGCCGGTCCTTAGCCCCAGATGGAATTCCGACAATTTTTCTTCGTAAAACTGTTGACTCCTTGGCTCACCCTCTGTGCCTCTTACTTAATAACTGTTTTTCTACAGGTATGTTTCCCGGCTTGTTCAAACGTGCCAATATTGTACCTATCTACAAATCTGGAGACAAAAATTCCACTAATTCGTACAGACCAATCTCTCTTTTGTCACCTCTCTCCATTGTCTGTGAGAAAATAATTAAAGACAGGTTGCTAAAGTTTACATCTCCCCTTATAAATACTGCTCAGCATGGTTTCCTTCCAGGCAGCTCTTGCTTGACCAATCTATTGGTATTACTTTCACATGCTACTCAGTCTATCTCAAATAATTCCCAGCTTGACGTTATATATTTGGACATTTCAAAAGCCTTCGATAAAATAAATCATAATCTCCTTCTTCATAAATTACAATCCAGATTGAACATCCATGGGAAATTTCTATCCTTACTACAAGACTAATGAGCACATTACGAACACTACTAAAAGAGCAATGCGTCTTCTCGGTCTTCTGTACAGGTTCACAGAAATCCAAAACCAATCATCAATCAGCATATTTTACAAATCCCTTATCTCCCCCATTCTTGAATACTGCTCTCCTATCTGGACCATGGCTTCAAAAACAAATCCAAGATTGATTCTATTCTCAACTTTTTCCTCGCCATTGCTCGCCACAGAATACCTTCTCTGAGGCACCTTCACAAAACAGACATTATGTCTGTCTTCAATATCCAACCACCACGCACTCGTCGCGAATTAGCAGACATGAAATTCTTGCACAAAATCATGAATGGTAAAATTAAATCCGAATTTCTGCTCAACAAATTTCATCTACGTGTTCCCACACGGCCAACCCGCAACGTTAAGCTCTTCTACAATCCCACCACAAGGCTCTCCCTTCTACAGCGGTCTCTTTTCTACAGGCTTCTTCACTCATATAATAACCTGCCTCCAAATGTGGACATATTCTTGCCAGAACAAAGTTTTAGAAAATTGTTAACGATATATGTATAATTTTGATTTGTTTTCAGTGCCATCTTGTACTCTATTTTGTTGTTGTTGTTATTGTTGTTTTCCTGCTGTTACTGTTTCAGTGTAAAATGGTCATTCAGTACTGTATCTGAAACTAGGTAAAATAAATAAATAAATAAATAAATAAATTAGTACAGCCCAGATTTCTAAGCACTAAAAACTGACCAAACAGGCAGGCAGAGAGATACTAACAATCTGGTAAAATAATGAGGACTAAAAATAAAAGGGCATGTAACAGGCATTAAATTCCAACATTGTAAATAATGAAATACTCAAAATTCAAAATCCCCCATTTAAAAATTAATATTTCAGATGGGCTTTCTCTTGAGGCACAGGAGGATGAAGTTTCTTCTAGTGATGGGTTCTGGTTGTTCATTTGTGTGAGTAATGAACACTCACTCATTCAGAAGAGTCGTTCTAAAGTGTTGTCAAACTCCTTTTCCTAGATGCACATGCCTAAAGAGAGGAACAGGGGTGGGGGATAGGGCTGAAGAATATGATTGCTTTTAAATATACGAACACAAGGGAACAAATCAACCTCTGTCTGTCAAAATTAATAAATTGTATTGTATGTGTATGTATGTATGTATGTGTGAAATCCTATACATTTATGTCCACCTTTTGTTAGAAACGATGTGTATCTACATATTCTTCCTTTTTTTGCATTCAATCACTGGTTGCAACAAATGTGAGAAAGGGAGTCAACAAAATACACCCCAAATCTGCACTGCAGAATATGCTTCCATTTGCAGGAGCATCGTTCGTTCACAACTCTTCTGGCAGCTCGAAGACTCACAGCACAGAGCCATGACTCTTCTCCCGTTATTCATGCATGACTCTCAAGACCACACGAAGAGTCATGGAGCACCTTTATGACTTGCTTGCCCTAGTGACCCTTCTCCTCCCTCATCGTTTCTTCACGAATTATGAGCTCACGACTCTTTTGCACACAGCAGCCTCTGTCGTCCTGGCAGCAGCCAGGTCTCGTTGGTTTTCGCAGCTGGCTAACAGCTGTGTTCAAAGCAATTATTGTAGCACTGTATGAAGAACTACAGTTAAGAGCAGGAAGCTTAATCATAAGGGTAATGTATGACTAAAATAGGGGTGACAAAAGACAGGAGGTGACAAGAATCTGAAGCGAACATAGAAAAGAGTGACGAAGGATGAGGGTGACAAAAGATGAGAAGCTACGAGATACAGGGGCAAACAAAGACAACTATGATTATGGATGGGGGCGACAAAAGATGGAAGGCAACGAGGGACTGGGGAACAAAAGACATAAGAATGACGAAGGATGGGGATGACAAAAAATAGGAGTGGTACGAAGACAACAAGGTTCAATGCTTGGATTGACCTGCCCTGAGCACTGACCTCATTCCCATCGAACATTATTGGGATGGTTGAACCTACTGGTGAGGTCTCAGGAGATGTGGCCAATATTGCTTCCCCACCTGCTTGACATTTTGCAAGAGCATTGGCGGAACATTCCAAGGGACATCTTCCACAACCTAGTCGAGAGCATACCGAGTGGCCACAATTAAAGTTGCCCTACTCAGAGCCCGTTTGAAGGAACAAATTGCACTGCAATTTGGTATAGAGGCAATTGAGACCATGGTAATGCGAACAATGATGAAAAAAACTGAAATCTAGTGCATAGTAAACAACATCCAGGGAAACACTTCATGCAACCATTGGTCTTATGCTTGTAAAGAGTCATTCATGTTGACAGGGTTCATATAGACCACTGTACCAACATAAACTCAAATTACTGGTTGTTGTTACTTCAGCACCACATTTCAACCTCGTGGTCAAAATTTCAACTATTTTGCTTTTTCCTCAGTATTTGCTACCCTGTGGTCTCCATTGCCTCTATATCAAGCCTCAGCCCAATCCATTGCTCAAATGAGGGCCAGAGGGCACTGACAAACGTTTCATGTAGGCCACCAATTACAGTCTGTACAAAAGCGTAACCTTACTTATCCCCATCAACAAAACTTTGAGTGCATGTACAGTGGAACCCTGATAAAATATTCCTGGATTTACACTTTCCCATTTTATAAATTTACCCGTGCAGTGGCCGAGTACATTAAGTGTCAACTTTTGATCCTGCCACGGGGATGGATGTTCTTTGTGAGCATCCTTCCGTTAATTTCATCATAACACCACTCACCCTCATTGTCATGATTATCGAAAAGTAACAGAAAGGTGATGGTGATAACCAGGGTCAGGATTTTGATGACCTAAAAATATCTCAAAAACGATCAGAGTATGACAGTTGGCACGGCACTTGTGTAATGTTAGAACTGAAATTATAAAGTGTATGTGAATTTTAAGTATAAAAATCTTACCTTAATCAGAATTATTGCAGTAGATAAAAATCTTGTTCTCATTGTTACCAACATCAAAGCAATAAATATCAGTTCGTGGCTAAAAATGAGTGAGTGAAATGTAATGCGAGAACATTACATTTTTTTGTAATTATGCAAAAATAAAAAAAAGACCAGAAAAGGACGTAAAACGTGAAAATTGACCAAAAAATGCTCAATAAAATTCAGGTTTTATAACCAGAGGTTTGTATTCAGGATTTTAATACTTAAGAGCAATGTATAGCTACTCCATAAGGAAAACAAGATGACGTCATCAAAATCCAGGTGCAAAAAATATACATGCAAATACACATTCATGGTCTCAGTTATAATTAGGAGGCCTCAATTAGTGACTATGTCAAATATGAAGAAAATTGGAGAGCGGTCCGGTCATCTCAAGTCATACCCAAGAGGTTACAAATCAAACGCACGGAACATTTGATTCACGTAGTCGACGGTAATGATGGCAAGATCTATCGTGCATCGGAGATACATTTATGTCGAAAAACACATAATTTACCGACCGAATAAGTTGAACGAAGGAAGAAAACACTTCCACGAGCTTCCAAAAGTCTACAGAAACTCAGTTCCGTAAGTAGTTTCTCCTGTAAATTTGAAGAAATGTGTTTTCACTATATCATACTGTTACCAGGTTTTCTTTCCTGGAACGTCATTACTGTTCCTGAAACTACTTTTGCCGCTGAACTCGAAAATAAATAGTTTTCCTGTATCCGGCTGCAATTTAGATAAAAACAGAATGCTTGCACATGACCACCTTAGCTGGCATGGAGAATGTCTAACCTGTAGTAAATTTCATGCCATGTGAAGACCACACCAGACATTAACCTTTGGATTGTCACATTTGTGTTCTAGGAATGTATTCGAAATTGTGGCGATTCACTTTCCCTGAAATGTGAAAGAAGGCCTCATCTGAAAACATTACGCATGCTCGTTTGGAATCGCCATTTTAGAAACTATTTATTGTTTTAGCGCCACTGTGGTTGTAGCGTGAACTATTACCATGTAAACGTTTTGAGTTTATGCTTCTGCTCCTATTGGAATCACAATAGTATGACCTGAAATGAAGAAGAAATAAACTCTCAGAATGTTGGAGGTCCCATCGTGCACACCCTGTATTTGAAGACGATTTTTATGAAGTACTTTGTTTAGTAATTTTAGATATTTTTAAATGTGTTAAAACAATCCATAAAGTCAGAAAAATTCAAATTGGTTGCTTAATTGGAAACACCAGCATCCTATAAACTCGTAATAAACGATATACAAACAATTATTATGTTCATCTGATGCAGGGGGTCTGGTGAGTGCCTGAGTCTTCCCTCTCTAGGACCAGCTCTGCCATCTTGAAGCAGGCATTGTGAATCGGTTGCTTTTTATTCACAATATATGTGGGTCATTCCAAGTCAACTGACCAAATTTTGGAAATCGGCCCCGCCCCACCATCTCAGATTTTGATGACATTTGGTACAGGAGTTGGTCTGAGGCCTAAATGAAATCATGCAAAATTTTAGCTCAGTATCTCCTATACTTTGCCCAAAATGTCCTCACCTTGAGACACGGTACTGGCAACGTTACCAGAAGGCATGTTTAGCTGCCTCCTGTGCAGCCATAAATGGTCTCAAAGGTCCAAAAATGACATCTCTTATACAACGTTTTGTGTAGATTTCAAAAATGAAGTCAATTTGACTCCAAGCTCTGTAGTTTTTTGCAAATGTTGGCTAAAAATAGGAAAAAATTCACGGTGACATCTGGCTCAACAAATTTCACTGTCTTACAGCCTGGAAAATAACGAATCTACAGTTGCTGTATTTTGCCGTTTGATTTAGAGTTACATAGAGAGTACTAGATTAAAAGCACAAGTTTCTCAATTTATTAATGTCTAACTTATTAAGGTGGAAAGATTGACCGGAAACTGAAAAAACACAAAAACCACCATGTTTGAAGCTCTGGATGAACATGATGGCAGTTAAATATTGTCCTTTAATGAGTTTCACTGAAAAGAACAAAGCAAAATACCTTAATGAGCAAAAATTCATCATGGTGACCCCCCCCACCCATTTTCTCAAAATAGAACACCTTGAAGTACGACAATATTTGTTCATTTCGGAGAACTATGTTCATTTTTTGAAAGCCCTCCTACGTTATCTAATCCAGTAGAGCAACTGTTAGCTAAACTTTTATGGACAAACAATAGTCTGAATTTAAAAAATGAAGCCACTTTGAGTGTTATGCACTTGTCATTGCATTGTAATTATTTGACATTTATTGGAAATATTGTATCACATTGCACTAGAAATATGTATCATTCAGTTAAAATATTGTATTTGTTCATTTTTAATATTTAAGATGGTGTCACAGACAATCAGTATAAAATGGACAAAGAGACTAACCTTTATATGCCAACCTGGCAACATTGAACAAACTAAGAGATTTATGAACAAGCTAATAATAAGATAGCAACTAGGAGAGTGGTAAAAAGAAAATGTGAATTTAAAAAATGTGTAGATTCTTAGTGTGTTAAGTGTTAGTGAAGAATAAATATTTGTGATCCTGTCCTTTGTTGAAAATGTCAGATAAAGAGAGATATTGCTGCCATCCATTAGGGCTACCTCATAAAAACAGATTTCAGCTAGATGTCGTAAATTGACTCAGAGAACAGTAGATAGATAAACTCAGAACAGTGACAGGCAGAGCATTTGTGTGTATAAGCAAAAAATCTGTCCAACATGCAGAATGGAAGTTAACAAACCATTTGATGACCTGCAGCAGCAGAGTAATCAGCAATGAGCAGATCAAACTCAGACACTGATGCTGAAACAAGAAGACCAAAAACCATTGAAGCTGTTGATATACGTGCTACTGCAGTAGGTATTTTACCAGTAAAGATTTAAAAATTCAGCCGAAGAGACTCATCAGAATATGCTAAAAGAAAACTTGCACAGTTTCATAAAGCTATAACAAAGCACGTTTTGCAGCTGCTTGTGGGTTAGAGCCTACAGACGCAGAACCTAGTTTTAGTCAAAAACAAGTTTGCCAAAAGTATAAAGATTACGATATACTATTGGCAGAGCTCAAAATTAAACTTAACACATCTTCCAGTCCGGCTGAGAAAGTACAAATCCTTACTCTCCGGCCAGAGAGTTGGAGCCTTCGTAAGACAATGACTGAGTTTGGAGTTTCAGAAAGATTGGTAAGGACAGCCAAGGAGTTACACCAGAAAGATGGAGTTCATGCCATGCCTGCTAAGAAAAAAGGCAGACCTTTGCCTTCAAGAACCAAAGAGCTTGTTCAGAGTTTCTATCAGGATGAAGAGTACAGCAGGATGTGTCCAGGCATGAAGGATAAAGTAACTGTGCGCATAAATGGTGTAAAAATGGAAAAACAGAAACAGCTGCAATTTGAATGAGCTGCATGTGCAATTTCGGAATAAATATCCTGATGTAAAAATTGGCATTACAAAGTTCTGTCAGCTTAGACCTGAATGGTGCATTACTGTTGGAGCAGCAGGGACATACAGTGTCTGTGTGTGCATGATGCATCAGAATGTGAAACCAATGCTTCCTGGAATATCACTGAAAACAGAAGAATACAAAACACTCATCAGCAGAACTGTTTGCAATATGGAGTCAAAGGAATGTAGGCTACATCGTTGTGAAGCATGTCCAGGGCAAAATGCAGTTGTTGATTACCTTTGGCAGCTGCTTCAAGCTGAAAGCACAGATGATGACAAATCAGCTGACAATTGAGGAGTTTGTTGCTGATTTGAGTGCAAAAATTTACAACTTGTCTGCATATCATTATATTGCTAAATATCAAACATGACATCTAAAGGGGTTAAAGGAACAACTGCAGCCAAGAGAATTGATCATACACATGGACTTTTCTGAAAATTACTCATTTGTAATTCAAGATGCTGTGCAAGGGTTTCATTGTGAAAACAGACAAGCTACGGTGCATCCATTTGCAGTTTACAGCAATGAGAATGAAGGCATACAGTGTCAGAGCCTGTGCATTACCAGCGACCACCTTTCACATAATGCTGTAGCTGTTTATGTGTTCATTGCTAAAGTTCTCCAGTTTCTTAAAGCTACTATGCCTGAAATCAGACACATCCACTACTTCAGTGATGGTTCAGGAGGACAGTACAAGAATTTCAAAAATTTTGCAAACCTTTGCAGTCATTTCAAAGACCATGGGATAAAGGCTGACTGGAGTTTCTCTGCTACATCACATGAAAAGTCACCATCTGATGGTATTGGTGGTACGTTGAAGCGATTGGCGCAAAGAAAGAGTCTACAGCACCCTGTACGTGGGCACATACTCACTGCTCAAGATCTCTCTGAATCCTCCAAGCAACTCAAAGGAATTAAGACATTTTTTGTGAGCAGTCATGAAGTTGAAGCAACTGTGCCCCAGCAGGAAGAGAGATTTGGCAAAGCACATACAGTTGCAGGAACACGTGGGAATCACTACTTTCATCCTATTGATGAGAGCAGAATCAGTGTTAGCAGAGTAGCCAATGACTCAGTGTCGTTTATTGCAAATGTTCTAACGCAAAAAAAATGTCAATGTGAGGTGTCAAGATTTTTAAACTAAGGGTTAAAAGATTAAAAATCAGTAACTTACGTGTGTGAGCATGAGATTTATCAAACTACGTTTCGAAGGTTATACTACCTCCTTCTTCAGGTTGAAACGATGTTTTCAGACACCTGACATGGTGCCTTGTCGAGAAAGTGATGGTTGAGGATTTAGGTTAAAATGGTATAGGAAAGACACTTTCTAAAAAAAAAAGAATGTAAAATACACATACTAAAACCGCGCAATACTCTATAAAAACAAAAGAACGTTCAAAGCTGATGAAAGCGAACTGCCGATCGGTGCTCGGGGTAGGCGAATGCATGGTGTCAGCTCATACCTGGAGAAGGAAAACTCCCCCCCCCCCCCCCTGGTCTTTCCTCAACTGGGGCTCGTGAGTCACCAATCCAAGGTTAATTCAACTTCCACCTCGGCAGCTTTCCTAACCTCAGGGGTAACATGGAAGCCCATGCCCATCTCGTCTCTACTCCCGGCGGCTTTATCCCATTTTTTAAAAAAGTTTATCCAGCCGTCTTCCAAATTCCCATCATCCCTATTGAGTTTATTCCTATTATCCGTGCATATATAGGCTGCCTCATGCAGCCAGGCCAATATATTGCCTGTATCTATGACAGGAAGTGGTGGATCGGAAATGTGTGTGAGGTGTCTCTCGAACAGCAAGATGCACAAATAAATTTTATGCACCCTCATGGACCAGTCCAGAATTTCCATTGGCCACAACAAAGGGACATGTGTTGGGTGCCAGAGATCCACATAATCTGCATTGTTCCTGCACCAACTGTCTCTTCATTAAGAAGAAACTACACTTTCCCTGAGAAAAATGTATCAGCAATTCAAGCAAAATTTATCACAATGAAGTAGTAAAAATGTGCACAGCATTGGCTTGGGATCCATAAAAGAAACCCACCTCGGCTTCGGAACCGGCTAGAAACCCATCTGCAAACTTTGAAACCTTGAAAACAAGCCCTCTTCTAATGGATAACTGGCTACATACTGATCTACAGGCTTGGGAACCTCAACCAAATATCCATTTGGCTTGTAATCCAGCATGATAAATGCTAATGCTCAACAGCAGGACCCGTGGCTGGACCTGCCTGGCTATCGGGCATGTCCTCTAGGCGATGAGGATACCATTTTCATACAAATAAAATAGTATGGAGTTGGTAGTGCAAAAGGCACCATGGACCAACGCAGGATTACTTGTTATTTTGTGTGTAATATATACATGGACGACTGGTTACAAATTCCACATTTTAGGCTTCTCATATCTCAGAAAACATGCATAACACTCAAAGTGGCTTCATTTTTTAAATTCAGACTATTGTTTGTCCATAAAAGTTTAGCTAACAGTTGCTCTACTGGATTAGATAACATAGGAGGGCTTTCAAAAAATGAACATAGTTCTCCGAAATGAACAAATATTGTCGTACTTCAAGGTGTTCTATTTTGAGAAAATGGGTGGGGGGGGGGGTCACCATGATGAATTTTTGCTCATTAAGGTATTTTGCTTTGTTCTTTTCAGTGAAACTCATTAAAGGACAATATTTAACTGCCATCATGTTCATCCAGAGCTTCAAACATGGTGGTTTTTGTGTTTTTTCAGTTTCCGGTCAATCTTTCCACCTTAATAAGTTAGACATTAATAAATTGAGAAACTTGTGCTTTTAATCTAGTACTCTCTATGTAACTCTAAATCAAACGGCAAAATACAGCAACTGTAGACTCGTTATTTTCCAGGCTGTAAGACAGTGAAATTTGTTGAGCCAGATGTCACCGTGAATTTTCTCCTATTTTTAGCCAACATTTGCAAGAAAACTACAGAGCTTGGAGTCAAATTGACTTCATTTTTGAAATCTACACAAAACCTTGTATAGGAGATGTCATTTTTGGACCTTTGAGACCATTTATGGCTGCACAGGAGGCAGCTAAACATGCCTTCTGGTAACGTTGCCAGTACCGTGTCTCCGGTGAGGTGTCTCAAGGTGAGGGCATTTTGGGCAAAGTATAGGAGATACTGAGCTAAAATTTTGCATGATTTCATTTAGGCCTCAGACCAACTCCTGTACCAAATTTCATCAAAATCTGAGATGGTGAGGTGTGGCCGATTTCCAAAATTTGGTCAGTTGACTTGGAATGACCCACATATATAAAAAGCAACCGATTCACAATCGTTTATTACGAGTCTATAGGATGCTGGTGTTTCCAATTAAGCAACCAATTTGAATTTTACTGACTTTATGGATTGTTTTAACACATTTAAAAATATCTAAAATTAGTAAACAAAGTACTTCATAAAAATCGTCTTCAAATACAGGGTGTGCACGATGGGACCTCCAACATTCTGAGAGTTTATTTCTTCTTCATTTCAGGTCATACTATTGTGATTCCAATAGGAGCAGAAGCAGAAACTCAAAAAGTTTACATGGTAATAGTTTGCGCTACAACCACAGTGGCGCTAAAACAATAAATAGTTTCTAAAATGGCGATTCCAAACGAGCATGCGTAATGTTTTCAGATGAGGCCTTCTTTCACATTTCAGGGAAAGTGAATCGCCACAATTTCGAATACATTCCTAGAACACAAATGTGACAATCCAAAGGTTAATGTCTGGTGTGGTCTTCACATGGCATGAAATTTACTACAGGTTAGACATTCTCCATGCCAGCTAAGGTGGTCATGTGCAAGCATTCTGTTTTTATCTAAATTGCAGCCGGATACAGGAAAACTATTTATTTTCGAGTTCAGCGGCAAAAGTAGTTTCAGGAACAGTAATGACGTTCCAGGAAAGAAAACCTGGTAACAGTATGATATAGTGAAAACACATTTCTTCAAATTTACAGGAGAAACTACTTACGGAACTGAGTTTCTGTAGACTTTTGGAAGCTCGTGGAAGTGTTTTCTTCCTTCGTTCAACTTATTCGGCCGGTAAATTATGTGTTTTTCGACATAAATGTATCTCCGATGCACGATAGATCTTGCCATCATTACCGTCGACTACGTGAATCAAATGTTCCGTGCGTTTGATTTGTAACCTCTTGGGTATGACTTGAGATGACCGGACCGCTCTCCAATTTTCTTCATATTTGACATAGTCACTAATTGAGGCCTCCTAATTATAACTGAGACCATGAATGTGTATTTGCATGTATATTTTTTGCACCTGGATTTTGATGACGTCATCTTGTTTTCCTTATGGAGTAGCTATACATTGCTCTTAAGTATTAAAATCCTGAATACAAACCTCTGGTTATAAAACCTGAATTTTATTGAGCATTTTTTGGTCAATTTTCACGTTTTACGTCCTTTTCTGGTCTTTTTTTTATTTTTGCATAATTACAAAAAAATGTAATGTTCTCGCATTACATTTCACTCACTCATTTTTAGCCACGAACTGATATTTATTGCTTTGATGTTGGTAACAATGAGAACAAGATTTTTATCTACTGCAATAATTCTGATTAAGGTAAGATTTTTATACTTAAAATTCACATACACTTTATAATTTCAGTTCTAACATTACACAAGTGCCGTGCCAACTGTCATACTCTGATCGTTTTTGAGATATTTTTAGGTCATCAAAATCCTGACCCTGGTTATCACCATCACCTTTCTGTTACTTTTCGATAATCATGACAATGAGGGTGAGTGGTGTTATGATGAAATTAACGGAAGGATGCTCACAAAGAACATCCATCCCCGTGGCAGGATCAAAAGTTGACACTTAATGTACTCGGCCACTGCACGGGTAAATTTATAAAATGGGAAAGTGTAAATCCAGGAATATTTTATCAGGGTTCCACTGTACATGCACTCAAAGTTTTGTTGATGGGGATAAGTAAGGTTACGCTTTTGTACAGACTGTAATTGGTGGCCTACATGAAACGTTTGTCAGTGCCCTCTGGCCCTCATTTGAGCAATGGATTGGGCTGAGGCTTGATATAGAGGCAATGGAGACCACAGGGTAGCAAATACTGAGGAAAAAGCAAAATAGTTGAAATTTTGACCACGAGGTTGAAATGTGGTGCTGAAGTAACAACAACCAGTAATTTGAGTTTATGTTGGTACAGTGGTCTATATGAACCCTGTCAACATGAATGACTCTTTACAAGCATAAGACCAATGGTTGCATGAAGTGTTTCCCTGGATGTTGTTTACTATGCACTAGATTTCAGTTTTTTTCATCATTGTTCGCATTACCATGGTCTCAATTGCCTCTATACCAAATTGCAGTGCAATTTGTTCCTTCAAACGGGCTCTGAGTAGGGCAACTTTAATTGTGGCCACTCGGTATGCTCTCGACTAGGTTGTGGAAGATGTCCCTTGGAATGTTCCGCCAATGCTCTTGCAAAATGTCAAGCAGGTGGGGAAGCAATATTGGCCACATCTCCTGAGACCTCACCAGTAGGTTCAACCATCCCAATAATGTTCGATGGGAATGAGGTCAGTGCTCAGGGCAGGTCAATCCAAGCATTGAACCTTGTTGTCTTCGTACCACTCCTATTTTTCGTCATCCCCATCCTTCGTCATTCTTATGTCTTTTTTTCCCCTGTCCCTCGCTGCCTTCCATCTTTCATCACCCTCTAATCTTTTGTCGCCCCCATCCATAATCATAGTTGTCTTTGTTTGCCCATGTCTCTCGTAGCTTCTCATCTTTTGTCACCCTCATCCTAATCACGAATGTGAAGTTACAATTTGTTGGAAACGTCTACAAATTGCGAACCATTGACGCTAGCCCCACGAACCAGTGGTGTGTGGTTAGGTTAGGCAAACATAGTTAAAATTTGGTGTTGTGGTAGTATCAGGAATATATAATTATATATTTGCTTGTGAAACAAAAAAAATCGCGAAAATCGACAGTTTCCATTCCGAAAAAAAAATCCTTATTTTTGCTTATTTTGCAATTTCTACATGTTTCCGACAAATTTTAACTTCAGATTCGTGATTAGGAGGCCTCAATTAGTGAGTATGCCAAATATGAAGAAAATCGGAGAGGTTTCCGGTCATCTCAAGTCGTTCCACCTCCTGTTAGTGTAGCAACCATGCAGTAGTTTTACAAGATGACATGTGAAGGTTACATTGTGAATTTTTTTTTTTCCAATTTAATTTTCTATGTTTGCCTAACCTAACCTTCCGTGAATAGTTTGTGGATCAATTTTCGCTTAAAAATCTTCTGTGAATAGTTTGTGCGGCATTTTTCAGTTAATAAGTGAAGGTTGCATTGTGATTTTTGATAACACTTTACTATACCGGAGACGGATTTCTTCAGATTTACAGGAGAAAGTACTTACGGAAATCATTTTCTGTAGCCTTGTTGATGTTCGGGAATGTAATTTTGATCCATTTTAATGCGAATGTATGTGGATTTCTACATAAATCTATTTCTGACGTGCTATTGCTGCTGCCGCCATTTGCTTTCTGCACGAGAGCACAATATGCTCTCGTATTGTCTGTAAATGCTAAATTGAACGAAAGGAGTGCTAATGGAACCTAACCTAACAGGCCTAACCTAACCTAGTAGGCATACCTCGTCCCCGTGATGGTTTGTGGGGCTATCGTGAATTTTTGGGCTAACGTCAATGGTTTGTGGGAAATAAGGAACAACAGTAAGTACTCGTTAATGTAAAAATATACATTATTTTCGTTAGAAATTCATTATTTCACCTAAAGAAATGTTCCGCAATGCAGAATAGTACGTTAGCAATGTAAAAAATTGCGGAATATATCATGGATAGGTGTCTCCGGTATAGTAAAGTAGTACGTGATATTTTTTTTTTACAATTTAATTTTCTATGTTTGCCTAACTTAACGAAAGCGAATTAGCAACAAACAATAAATACTTGTAATGTGTAAAAATAACGCTTTTTTCAGTGCAAAAAGCAAAATCCCACGTTCAAAAATGTTCCACTATGCATAACAGGTACGTACAAATTTAAATAATTAGGAAATAAACGAGTGAAATGTGTTTTCACTATACCATACTGTTACTGAAAACCTTGTAAGGCAGTGTAATCTAGGCCCATCAAGATGTGTGTTCATACGTACCTTATGTAAGGTGACCAGATTTTTAAAACAACAGGACATTTTTCATATTTTCCTGAAGGAAGAAGGGGACGGCAAAATGTACACATTTTAATATAAAAGCTGTATCGTCATAAATACTTAGATTTGAAAACTAATTAAAGTAATGGACCTCTAATACAAGCTGGGCTTGTGTCGGATGTGAATGACTGAATGTTACTATATCATGTTGTTTATTTGTACAAACATATGTAATATCTATGTGCGCGCGCGTGGTGTGTGTGAAACCATAGTGCAAAAGCAATGAAACTTACCGCTCTTACAAACTTGTTTTTCTCCGCTTGAATCCAACAGCTTAAAGATTAGCAGCACAAAATAAATTCTTCTCGTGCTAAGTTGATATAACTATAAATAGTATTCTTGTAATTAATTATATATTTCTCAAGAGAAATAAGGAAACATTTCTCACCAAAACAACTCAAATTCAAAAGTCAAAAACTAAACTAGAAAACAATGTTGCCAGCAAAGAGAATTGATTGCCAGATTCTCAGCAGCGTTGCCAACCCCTCAGCTACGAAAAGTGCTGTTCGAACTGTGAAATTATGCTAGAATGCCACCCAATGGACATTTCCACTCAATTTTTTTTACAGCATATTTAAATACTACACCCTGGAAAAATGACCTCTGCAAGTTCTCGCGTTTCTCTGCGTCCAGTTTAAGGCAGAAACGAGACTTCCAAAGTTGCGAGGCTAGCGTTGCGCTGAAAACACGCCGCAGCCATGTTACTACGTCACTCCTTAGGGAGAGCTCGTTTGTCGTCTGCTTCGAGCGTCCAGTTCCGGATGGGTAGTCCACGGTGAGCGAACACGTGCAACAGTTTTACAAATCTGTACCGATTTAAATAATGGAAGAAGGAGCGATAGGAGAAAGGAAAGCTATGCTTTGTAATGATCATTCTTCTATGAAATATCCGTGCTGCTCACGTGCAAGATAAATGAAAGGGTTCAGCTGCGTGTGTTCTCAGGCCATGCGAAAAATATTGCTTATAAAATTGGTTGCTGACAAGACACTCAAAAATATTTTTTAAACTTATATTTATCGATATTTACCGTAACCTATGTAGTGCAAAGTAGGAATTTTCACATTCTTCACTTTATAAAGCCTATTTAACTTTCTTTTCTATAAAGCAATTTCAGTTTATGTTCCATTTCTGTTGCGCAATTTATGATCAAATATTTTCGTGCAGATAAGAGGAAATACACTGAGAAGATTACATTAGTTGCACAGTACATATCTATACTTAGTTTATGTATAATTATTTCAAGGAAATAATGTGTATAACCATGGACGTATTTAAGGGGGTTCAACGGTTCCAACCCCCTTCTTTTTTTGGTTCACAAAATTACCAGTTTCCTTGTTCTATCCGCTTGTTCATAAAAAATTCCTTCGGACTTATTTCATTCTCTTAAATTAGAGACGTATAGGACGGGATACGGATGGGAAGGAAATTTCGTAATTCCACACACCGGATGGGACTGCAGACTAATATCTGCAATTTCCTGATAGTTTCGGAATTTCTGCGATAAAAAAAACTGCATTGAGACTGTCAAATCAGTTATTTTTCCCCCTCGAATCATATTAAAGAAATTTGGTTCTTAAAAACGTAGTGACACAAGATGAACAGAAAAGTATCAATACTTCGTGACTACAAACACACAACTTTGTCGGGTCCAACATCCCCTCCCCCCCATTCTCTCCAACAAGCTTCCGGCCAGCAGTGTCCTGGATTTTCACGAAATAAAGCAACCCTAATCATACCAAAAGTTGATCCATCCCTCCCCCCGTGAACTATATATACGCCCATGTGCATAACAATATCCCATACTGAAATGGTACGATATAATTATTTTGAATTTTGTACTGCGAAAAAAGGAGCCTCATCTCGTTACCCCGAAAGCATTAATTGGTTGGTTCACAACTTCACCACTAAGGATCCTATCGAGACGAGACATGGCAG
The DNA here is from genome assembly GCF_977018435.1 of Lepisma saccharinum. Classification (NCBI taxonomy): domain Eukaryota; kingdom Metazoa; phylum Arthropoda; class Insecta; order Zygentoma; family Lepismatidae; genus Lepisma; species Lepisma saccharinum. The sequence goes on from NC_139254.1 coordinate 24,875,055, forward strand.
CCTTGGTATCGTTCTTGTTGAGAGTTGTAAATGTCTGTCTCGTGTTGATTTGTAAATGTCTCATTGACAGTCTCGTCTCAATTTATAAACATCCGTCTCGGTTTGGGAGGGCAATTCTCGTTCTCGTCTCAAGTCTAGAAAAAATATAGAATTAACAACGTATGCAGAGACTTATCATTATAAATACAAAAAAAAAACTTTCTTAATATTTATTATTATTATTATTATTATTATTATTTGACTCCTCGTTTCGACGGTACAGCCCTCGAAAACTAAATATAATCCTGCTTATATATGCAAACCAAACTGCAGATTAAGAATTACCAGGAATGAACTGGCGTTGTAATTATTATTCACAAAATTCATGATTTATCTGAGGAAGTCGCATGTTCCAGGTTTGACTCTCGACCTGGGCATGACTGTTTCCTTGTGAGTGACATTTCATTGAACTGGAAATTGTTACATGGGAGGATGTTTGCTCGAGACTTTGGAGACAGTTAGGGGGATGCTTCTATTGTTAACGTTAGTGTTGCTCACGAGACGAGGCATGTTCCATCTGGGGGACAAGTGAATGTTTTCGAAATGAGATGGGACAGAAGAAAAATTTCGTCTCTTATCATGGCAGGTTGGGTGATTGTGCAGTTGGTGGTAGTGTGTGTGTGTGTGTGGGGGGGGGGGTGTACTCCTGCACCCCGACTTCGAATACAGCTTGTAGTTATTCATCTTCATTGTAGCGATTAGCCAAAAGTGGGAAGAAATGTGATGTTAGAGATGATACATAATAAATTAACCATGCGTTCTCATCGTTGCGGTTAAACAAAGTGAACGGAAAAGCGACGTAAAAGTAGGCTAAATACAAAAATGTGCAATATGTATATTAACTGAAGAAAACTGTCATTTACTGCAGGAAATTTAAAAACTCACCGTACCTTTTTATACCGTATCACCTCTTATATTGCAGAAATTGGCGTGTAAACCAGTGTGTTCTAAAAGTATTATCTTAACATTTGTGAAGAAAATATTATGACGAAAATAATTGTAATTCCAGAAAAGCCATTCCTATAACATTAAGTTCTTGCCAGTCAGAACCAACCTATGTATTCAATGAACAAGGCTGTTCACGTGTTCAGCCATTCACTGTTACAAGTTTTGCTTTGTCACCCTAATGGGAAAACCCTCTACCAAGTGGCTGAATTATAGTAAATACTGCTAAACTGCTAGGGCATAATTCATCTCCAAGAAATGGAACGCAGATTTTTGCACTGGAAGTTACAAGATACTTGTTTTTCGTTTTACACAGTAACAAGTGAATTTTTTGTCGCTTCCGCGGCTGATGCTAAGTTGACGGGACGAGCAGAAGCCCCGCCTGCACGCATTTCTAAGTGATGACGTCAGAGGACCTCCTGTCTGTGGAGAGGACGTTTTCAAATCCATGACGTAGTAGGTGAATTTCAGCGGTGTTTGAAGGCGTGTTTCTCGAGAACCGAAACAAATATCGCCGAGATATTTTGCACATCTCATGTTTGTGTCATTATCTGTAAAATGAATGGATTTAAAACGTTTTTCATGTCAAAGTGGAAATGTCCATTGTGCTAGGGCAGTATTATTATTATTATTAACAATATATTTTATTACTATTTTCAGATGTTATATTGTATTCCACCCTAAGATCTATGTATTTTAAGTCGCTCTTTTTGCCTTAAGGTCTCTGAGTAAGTACGACAATGAAGGTGAGTGAAGAACTCATGAAATTGTCTATGGACTATGGGATAGAAAAAACATAATTACATGTCCATTCCTTACCAAGGGTCGAACTAGGGCATGTGGCTCAGCAAATTTGTAAAAATACTTCACATATTTTTCCTAGCAGATGGGGAGAGGGAAGATGACATTACACAGTTAAGCGTCGTTACCTTTCAATTACTGTCGGGGGGGGGGGGGGGGGCGGTGTATAATTCACAAATATCTTTCATATACTACTGCATGTTTTTGCTTTACATGGAAGAACGTATTAACCCATTTCCACCTCCAACAACACCCCGCAAGACACACACGCACTTTTGTGCTAGTTTTTTACAACTTTCAAATGCTCATACAATGCATTTCTATGTAAACTAACATTTCCAAATAAAAAGAAGAAAAAAAAGGGTACTCGCCAAACGAAATAAAAAAAAACACTCTTTCCCATTCCTTTCTATATTTCTGAGCATACGACTCCAATTTCTGGTTTAAATCCCCACGGTCTTCTTTTTTCCTTTCGGGAGTTTCACAGTTACTTATTTTGCTCCTACTCATTTTTCGAAATTGTTTCCAATTTATTTTACAAACAAAGTTTTAAAAAAGCAGGAAAGAAACACTCGCAGATACACTCAAACACACGCTCAAAAGTACACTGAAAGACGCACACATGAAGAATTAAAATCATACACACGAACAACGCTTTTTTCGCTGGGGGGGCGGCTTCCGAAATTGTAAGATGCCGGCCGGCCGACCGAACCGAACCGAACACAAACTGAAGACAAAGATGGTCAAATTTTGGTGACAAAGGAGGGCGGCACATGAGCTTTCTTTATCAATCAAAGTTTCTACTAAACATTTCCCGCGAAAATACAGGCACAGCAAATGTCTGACCCCTTGTGTCGGTGCTGGGAAAGGACAAACTTTTGAGGGTGGGCCGCCCCAACCCTCCTCTTCGATTTTATGGCAGGAAGATGCGGAAGAGATGAAAGGCGTTGCTGAGGGACGGGATCCCTGGGCCGGTTTACTCTCTTTTGTTGGAAACATGTTCACTCCTGAAATAGAGATGTGGAGTCACTTTTATTTTTTGATTTGATTTGATTTGATTTAGTTTATTGTACTTCGCGTTTTGTGCCTCTTGGCTAATTTGCGAAGATGGGGATGAGTGATGAAATGATGAAATTGATGAATGGACATTAACAAACAACCAAGCCCGACCGGGATTCGAACCCGGGACCCTTGGCGTCGCAGCGCGATGTGCTAACCACTCGGCCACAGGGTCGGGCTCACTTTTATTTTTACTTATTCAGAGCACTTTCCTTTGGGGTCAATATCTATGGATGGTTGCAGATTATGCTAGATTTGGCTGTTATGCCAAACACAGGGTGCTAGGTGCCAAAGAAGGTTAAATTATGCTAGGTTTAGCACCATTATGCTAGGGTTGGCATCGCTGATTCTCAGTGTTGATAATTCCTTACACAATTAAGTCCAGTTCAAATCAAAAGGGGAGGAAGTACGAGGGCCACTATTTATATTTTGAGACTGATTGAAGTTAGGCGCGATTTGACGTTTGCATGGAATCGTCTGGCATTATTGACCATAACGTACTTCAAATGTTTTGTCAATAGCTTCATTTGTGTTGTTTATGTTGCCTTGGAGATTGCGCGACAACAATAAAATGGAATTAACTCGTGAACATTTTCGTGCGATGATTTTTTTTACGATTTTCGACGTGGATTATCAAGACAAGAGTGCATCGATCAACTTACTTCCACATTTGGCGATGAAGCCCCATCCTTTGCCACTGTGAAACGCTGGTATAATGAATTTAATCGTGGCCGCCATTCGCTCACCGACGAGATTCGCGAAGGTCGTCCAAAATCAGTTGTTGTTCAAGAAAACATTGATGCTGTGCAAAACCTAATACTGCAAGATCGTCATGTGACATACTGTGAGATTTTGGCAACCATAGGCATTAGTTCCACCAGCATATATAAAATATTACATGATCATTTAGCTGTGAGAAAGGTATGTTCTCGTTGGATCCCACACAATTTGACAAAAACTCAAAAAGACGCTCGCGTCAATTGGTGCAAACAAATGCTCAATAAATACAATCGTGGTGCTTCAAAAGACGTATATAAGATTGTAACAGGTGACGAATCATGGATATATACATATGAGCCGGAACGTAAACAGCAGTCGACTGTATGGGTGTTTCAAGATGAACCCAATCCAACAAAAGTTGTTCGCGCTCGAAGCACATCGAAACAAATGGTCGCCTGTTTTTTCGGGAAAACTGGTCGTGTGGCAACTGTGCCTTTAGAGGAACGTAGAACGGTCAACTCTGAATGGTACACAACAATTTGTTTGCCAGAGGTCTTCGGTCAAATACGGAAAACAAACAAACGCCGTCGGATCATTCTTCATCAAGACAATGCCAGCTGTCATATATCTCGTCTAACAACCGACTTTATGAACAGTCAAAAAATCGAATTGATGGGTCATCCGCCTTACAGTCCTGATTTGGCACCCAATGACTTCTTCTTGTTCCCGAATGTCAAGAATAAATTGCGTGGACAACGATTTTCGTCGGCGGAAGACGCCGTTGATGCGTTCAAAAACCATATTATGGAGGTGTCTCAAGAAAATTGGAAAAACTGCTTTGACAAATGGTTCGAACGAATGCAAAAGTGTATTGACCATAAAGGAGAATACTTCGAAAAACAATAAAGCAGTTTTCAATGCCAAATTCCTCGTACACTTTGCTCCTTCGGGTTGTTCATTGCCAAACTTTTGCTGTGGCGGTGCGACCCCTCTTGTGTTCGTCATTTAGTTACCCTAAGCTTTTCATTGGAGCGCGATGGTATGGCTATTCAAACGTTATTGTCAATGAAGGTAAGAATTTCTCGTGTAAATCGGTAATTAAAATTGGTTTAGTAAAGTTTTAATATTATGTAGCAAGTCATAAGTTTCCGAAAATTACATCCTCCTTAAACTAAGAATTAATGCATGAAAGGGCAACGGCAGCGTAGCTCAAACGTGAATAATATAGGGCTATCATGTTTATGCACAAAGAGCACTAAACTTTACTTGGTTGGTTGATTGATTTGGTGTTTTAAAGTTCTCTTTATTCACAGTAAGGCTAATCGGGACTGAACCTACAGTTTAAAGTGGGATCCGAACCACTTGTTCCTCCACCGGGTATGGAACCCGGGACCCCTTGATTACAAGGCGACGACGCTACCACTGCGCCATCAAGGAGGCCCAGAGAACTAAACTAGACGTCATTTGGGTCGTCCCTAGCTGCTACGGGCCGATAATACAAAAATTAAGATTCTTACAATATTTCTTTTAGTTGCGCGTGTGTGTACTTCAACCATATTCTATGATTCAACGGCGGGAGTTGGAATTAGAGAAAGCACAAGAAACTCAAAAAAAAAAAAAAAAAAAAAATATCGAATGTCATGCTTTACACGTATGCACATATTATAATAAATTAATAATTATTTAACAGTAATGCGAAGAAGATGGAAGAAGAAATAGAATTCAAAGAGATTCGTTTAACAGAGGGGAATATTCAGAAGAAGGGATATTAATTTTTACACAACTTGATAGGCACAAAGACGAATATTTACGTGCATTGATCGTGAAAATTTCTAGTAAAAAAGTTACACAGAAAAAGTTTCCTGTCAAACATGACTAATTGATATGTGAAATAGAGCACCAAAATAAATATCTCACTGGAAAGGTAATATCTGAGTTACCAGAAGCTCTAAAGTAAAAACTTCAAACTTACCAGAAATCTTCAGACATGTAACTGAATTCATCCTTCTGCCCTTCAACGCGAAATTTGCAAGTGAACTCACGACCTCCCTTCTTTGACACTTGTTCTAGATTCAAATTCCGTCTAGTTTTCTTATGTTTATTTTTTCATCCAGACTTCAGACTTCTGGTAGAAAAACTTCGCACCAAAAATTTCTCCACACTGTTCATCGCAACAAATGCACAACTACAGCACACAAGTACCGAAAAAGCTTCACTTTTCCATGGAAAACGAAGTGGAACAATTTTATCGTTTTCCCATCCGGTCGTTTTATTGCTTCGGGGTTGCCAGACAATTTTGCCAAATTTTAAGAAATTTGTAGTTCACAAGTTCCTGTAGCGGCTCTTGGTGAGTTTAGATGACGAGCTTCTAATTTATTTAACATCCGCCTTGAAAAGAAATTGGACAACTTTGTCACATTATCAGGATTTTTTTGTCAAACATGCTAATCAAAACATGTAATTAAATCTACATGATGTACTCCGCATCATTGTAATCCAAATGTACTTTTCACTAAACTCAGAAAAAATACAACCTATATTTACGATAATTTTGCGTGTAACAAGAATCTATAGCCAACTTCCGTGGCTAGCATACCACATTACAAAGCCACAACTCCTGGGTTCGAATCCCGGCATGGGTATGTGTGTTCTTTGTGAGTGCTCTTCCATCAATTTCATTACATCATCACTCATCCTCACCGTCGTGAATACCGAAAAGTAGGAGAAAGCGACGGTAAATAACAAAATCAAGCAAGGGTCTGTACATTTTCAGTTAACGATATTTTCTTTCCTCATTGGAGATTTCGTTATTTATTGCTCCACTCTTATGTCATAAGCGAATACGATTATGGAATACAGAATGATTTTTTTCAACGGTTGGTAATTTTCTTTCTTATGTTAACTTCATTTCTTCTGGCAACTCTTCATTGTTTACCGTTCTCCGGAGAGGAGGCCAGTTTCGCCTAGGGGGTGGGTTTCGGACGACAAACCCTGCGTCCTCCCAGGCACAGATCCCGCGTGTGTTATTCCCCCAGTTCCCTCGCCTCTTACCCCTAGCGACCAGGGCCGTATCAAGGTTTGAGGAGGCTCCTGGGCAAAATGTTTTGTGCCCCCCATTTTTAATTACTTTTTACTAGGAGCTTTATTAGCTCAATATATTAACCAGCAATTTTCAGCAGTTGAAATGGTAGGCCTGATTTTAGAATCGGTTTTCAGGGAGAATTGCGCAGTAAAATAAATTTACAGGTCGAAAATTGTAGCGCTATAGCAGCAGTAAAATTCTGCATCTAAATGTCTACAGTATACGAGGCGCATCCAGAAAGTAAGTTTCCCTATTTTTTTTAAAAAAAAACAACAACAACACAGTTTCAGGAAACCATTTATTGGCAACAGGTACAGCAAAGGTTCAGCTATTTTTCAACATAGCAACCACCAGAATTGAGACACTTGTCGTATCGTGGTATCAACTTCTGGATCCCACTGTAGCAGAACTCTGCCGCCTGTGAATGGAACCAGCGTGTGACAGACGTCTTCAGCTCTTCGTCGTTGCCAAAACGCTCACCGGAGTACAGGAATTTCTTGAGGTGCAAGAAAACGTGAAAATCGCTGGGAGCCAGATCAGGACTGTAGGGTGGATGATCAAACAACTCCCAGCCAAATTCCGTCAAAACAGCTGCTGTGCGCCGAGCCGTATGTGGAGACGAGCATTGTCATGGAGGAGCACAACACCTGCAGTAAGCATGCCACGCCTCTTGTTTTGAATGGCACGTCGCAATTTCCTTAGTGTTTCACTGTAATGGTCAGCGTTCACCGTTTCACCTCTGGGGAGGAAGTCAATGAGCAAAATGTCCTTCCTGTCCCAAAACACGTTGTACATCACTTTCTGTACCGACAGCGTCTGTTTGAATTTCTTATGGACCGGAGATCCACTATGCCGCCAATACATTGACTGCTGCTTGGTTTCCGGGGTGAAGTGCGAAATCCACGTCTCATCGCCCGTGACGATCCTGTCGAGGAAATCATCGCCGTCATCATGGTACCGTTGCAGGAATGTCAGTGGTGCTCCTGAACGTTTCATTTTGTGTTCGGGTGTCAGATTTTTCGGCACCCACCTGGCACACAATTTTTTGAACAGCAGGCGCTGCGTGACAATCTCATGCAACACGGATCGCGATATCTGCGGAAAAAGGCTATTCAACTCCGTAATCGTGAAGCGACGGTTCCCTACGATGCACTGCCGCACCAGCTCAACCAGATCATCAGTGATGAGGGACGGACGCCCACTGCGCTCTTCATCATGGACACTTTGACGACCTTCCGAAAACTGCCGACACCAGCGACGCACCATCTGCTTACTCATAATGTTCGGCCCATAGACCTCACAGAGCTGACGATGAATGTCAATTGGCGCAATGCTTTGTGCATTCAGGAACTTTATCACCGACCGAACCTCGCATGCGGCGGGAGAAGGAATACGAGCTTCCACTTCGGACCACTGCTGCCTCGCTACTGGCGCCGGGCGGGATCTGTCCGCCTGGCATATGATTGATACGTCTTAGCTCTGCTGCGCATGCGCAATTTACACGGCTCATTATGTTTACTTTCACGGGGAAAAAATAAGGAAACTTACTTTCTGGATGCGTCTCGTATTATGAAGAGTGAGCACAGTAACTACAATATATCATAAAGGTCAAGATGGCGGCCAGTGCAGGTTGTGCGAAATTTGTATCTCCGTTCTTTATCTGTTTTGCGCTAGTACTAGTGCGAATTTGCGTAGTGAAAAAGTGTTTTCCGCCTTGTGAAATTGCAGTAAACGATGGGAATTTGTTTGGAGATCAGTTCTATGACAGATACTTGAAAAATCTGAGTGCTTTTCCAACGCTTTGTTCTCTTCGAGGGGAGAGCGCGTGCAAGAACGCTTCGAAGACAGCCTCGCTCGGAACCTCCGCCAGGAAGTGCGTGCTCCAGCACCTCTTCCTCCCGCTGTTGCTACATGGAGACGTCGAACTTCAGCCTGGACCAGGGACGTCTACGGGGATAACGACAAGTGATACTGCCTTTCACCTATATTATCAAAACGTGTAGTCTAAAGAATAAGTTTTTGGACTGTGAATTAATGACGACTGAGTTCTCCGAATACGACTGTGTGTGCTTTAGTGAGTCTTGGCTCAATTCTGATATCTCGTGTGTTGAAATTCCCCTCTATGAGCAGTTCGATGGTTACCGTAAAGATCGTGAAATGCGTAGTGGTGGTGGTGTTATGGTGTGTGAACAAGAAGTGGCACAGCAAGATACGATTGGATTTACAACGAGACTGCGAATTACTCTGGATAGAAGTAAGTACTAACCACCGTAGAAAAATACTTATAGGTTGTTTCTATCGGCCTGATAGGCGGAGTCCCAAAAGAACTCTTAGAGTGTTGCTACGATTCCACTTTGGCAGCTCTGTCCAGCCACGAAGTTATTTTGTGTGGGGATTTTAATATGCACATAAAGTGGAATAATGCTGTAGATGGAATACCAACCACTGGAGACGAAGACTGGTTCATAGACAATTTTATTCATGGACTGGGTCTTCTTCAACACAACATGTACAATACGAGAAAAGATAAAAACCTTGACTTCATATTGTCCTCGTTTGAAACCTGTGACGTCACGACCTCTTTGAATCTGCTTCAGTCGGACCACGAGTCGCTGTGCGCTACCTTCAAAATCCCGGTGAAAGCGGGAGGCTCCCCTTCTGCACCCCCGAGGCATAACATTCCACTGTGGAAGAAAACGCCGTGGGACGCCGTCCGTCGAGCCATTGACCTTTTCAACTGGAACATGCTTTCCGAAGAGTCCGTGACCGAGGCTGTCGAACTGTTTACAGACGTTATTCATGCTCTAATGCCCCTATCACATGGAACTGGATTTCTATTTGGAATGCTCTAGTTGACGCTGGACTGGCTACCCATTTGCTAGTTTTCGCCTCACACGGTACTTGTTATACCGTACTTGTCGATAGTCTTTCGTTCAAATAATGGCGGCCGCGCGAGATGTAAACAACGTATCACTTCACACTTTTAAAATACGATAACTATCCAACCGAGAGGAATATCGCATCGCATTAAATGGTTTTAGGTAGAGAAGATCGGCGCTGATAAAATACGTACTTTACAACGTTTACTATACACGTATGGAAGAATATTTTAGCTTTTTCAATTGTAAACATGCCTTTCGTGTTGTATGCACTCGGAAGCCACAGAAAAAAAAGGTTACTTTACAAACTCACAGAATATCTTCACATGGCCAAACTTTGCTCTGATTGGATGTTCCACAGAATCTAGTCGAAGAAGTTAGTAGCAATTAGAACATGTCCTATTCCTCAAAACCAGTCAAGCAGTCAGCCAGGCGGCCATGATTACTACCCAGAAAGTCAGTTCATCGCCAACTAGGGCATTCCAACTTGAAATCCAGTTCCGTGTGATAGGGGCTTAATTCAGGACTATGTGCCACATAAAACAATGAAAAGTAAAAAGTTTCCCCCGTGGTTCGATAAAGAGTTGCAGCATCTGTTGCACAACAAAAAGAGAGCATGGCAGCTGTGAAAAAGTTTCCCCAATCCCCACACACACAACACTTTCAAGGCACTTCGTAAGCATAGTAAAGACCTTATGAAACAGAAATACACAGAATATGTAAACACAGTCACAAATGAACTCCTTACTAATCCGAAGAGATTCTGGACATTGATAAATTCACGGAGACAAACCAAATGCATCCCTTTGGAAGTAACACACAATGGCATTTCAGCTGTTGGTAATGATAGAGCTGAACTATTCAATCAAACATTTCAAAATAATTTTGTTTCAAATTATGTTTTAGATCACCCGCCTATCAAATCTATCTGTTCTCACTCTCTTTCTACCGTCTTTACAGAACCAGGTGAAGTATTGCACTTCCTTACCTCCTTTTCTTCTCACCGAGCATCTGGACCAGACAATATTCCTACTATTTTCCTTCAAAAAACAGCTCACTCACTTGCTACTCCTCTTGCAATGTTATACAATAGGTGCTTCTCTGAAGGCTGCTTTCCCACTCAATGGAAGAAAGCAAATATCATTCCTATTTTTAAATCTGGCAATGCAAACGATACTACATGTTACAGGCCCATTTCTCTCCTTTCCACACTTGCTATTGTCTGTGAAAAGGTTCTAAAAAATAGACTTCTGAAATTCACATCCCCTTACATTAACCCAGCACAACACGGCTGTCTTCCAAATTCTTCATGCCTTACCAATCTGTCTTCTATGCAATCCTATGCCATAAACGCAATTACTAATCGTAATCAGTTGGATATTGTGTACTTTGATCTGTCCAAAGCTTTTGATTCAGTGGATCACCATTATTTACTGCATAAATTAGCTAACAGATTTAATATAACTGGAAACACGTTAAAAATAGTGAAAGACTATATAAGAAATAGACAACAACGTGTTATACTTCCTGGAACTAATTCTAACTGGCTTCCTGTTATATCTGGTGTGCCCCAAGGAAGCGTTCTTGGCCCTCTGTTATTTGTATTATATCTGGATGATCTCACAGACCTCTTTAATTCCCCCATCTCAAGCACAATTCTAATGTTCGCTGATGATTGCAAGATTATGAGAGAAATAAAACAGCCATCAGACATCCAACTTCTCCAAAATGACATAAATAGATTCTCTGAATGGTGCAAGCGATGGAAACTGACCACAAACCCTTCAAAATGCTCCTACATAACAATTTCATTGAAGCAAAACATTCTTGAAGGTAATTATACACTCACCGACATCACTCTAACAAAGGAAGCACAACACCGAGATCTAGGTATCCTCATAGATTCTAAACTAACTTTCGATAATCACATATCAACCATCACAAAAAAGGCAATGCGTATGCTAGGCTTACTTTACAGATTCACCGAAATCCATAACCCGAAAGCACTTTCCAGTTACTTCAAAACTTTTGTGTCCCCCATTCTAGAATACTGTTCACCCATCTGGAACATGGCTGCCCCTTTTCATACCTCCAAGATCGAGCGTGTTCTCAGCTTTTTCCTCTCCATCGTTCGATATAGAGTGCCGGCCATGACAAATCTACCTAAGAGAGATCTGTTTATAAACTTAAACATAAATACTCCAGAATCACGTAGATACGTTGCAGATATGAAATTACTACATAAGATAATTAATGGAAACCTAAGATGCAGCATCCCACTCCACGAACTCTCCCTCAGAGTGTCTAGACACAAAACACGGAGCAAGGAAACTTTCCACACTGCAACTCCAAGACTCTCACTCATTCAACGTTCACTATTTCATAGGCTACCAAATCAGTTCAATGTAATCTCAAACCAAACCGATATATTCAGTTCATATCCATCTTTCATCACCAACATAGAAAAAATTGTACGCGTATATAAGTAATGCATTTGTAAAACACATCTGTTTACCTTGGAACTGTCTCGACTTTTTTATGTTTATTTTTATATTTTGTTTATTTTATTTTATTTTATCTTGTTTCGTGTGGTCATTTTAACACTAGTGTACTGTTTTACTGTTGTTTCTTTCCGGTTTAAAATGGCTTCTGCTGTACTGGAAATTTCAATACATAAATAAATAAATAAATATTAAGAGGGTTCAGACGGAAACAGAGAACTGAGCAGTAGACTGTACTTATGTACATAATTTATTATAAATGATATTATTTACAATTAAGAGTAAATATGTCATTACATATGCACGGACCATCTACTGGACAATTACCGACAGGTTCATTGTGGAAATTGTAGTAACTACACTTCCTGCAAGAAAATTTCCAAAGGCTTAACACTTTACTATAGTAGACACACTTTTCTTGTCTTTTTCGACGAAAATTCATCTACTATACCATCGAAGTCCAATTTACGAAGCTCGCGAGCTGCAGATATAATTTGTTGCCACTGAAAGTTCATTTAGAATACTTTGCGAAAGTTTCATAGGGAAAAATCCTGTCTGCGAGTGATAAAATGACTTGATCAATCACTGGTCAAAAACTTTCCACTCTGAAATGTTCACTAGGCGAGAGGTGGATTTGAGGTTGAGAATTGATTGTTTGAATAAGTGTGCCTTTTTTCCACACAACAGACAAATCAATCCATGGTGTAAAGTATACTGAGCTTCAGATATCTACAAACAGATCGACTGAGAGCTGTGCTACAATTGGATCCAGAAGAGTGTAGACATACGACAATATTGAAGTTTTTTTTATTTTTAATATACAACTTATGTAATTTTTCACAAGCATAGACACCTGGTTAAAAGATTTTTTTTGGTGGAGGCCCTTAACAGCTTCCATTTGGTGGGGGCCCCGGGGCAATTGCCCCAGTTGCCCATAGGTTAATCCGGCCCTGCTCGCGACCGCATCTGAGAATGCTCTACGTCTCGTAAAGTGGGACGACAGCGCCCCGCCACATTTTTCTCCAAGTTGCGTATTCGCCCGCACGGTGGCGTGGAAACTTCGCAATTGTCGCGGAAGAATGAATACAGAACTGACTAACCAACGATCTATAAGCGGGCCAGTTTTTCAATGTCCTGTTAATCTTTCTGTTAACTAACTGCCAGTTGGAGATAACAGCCAGTCTTAACCAGCACCGGGTTTTTCAATGTGAAAGAAACTGCCAGTTAACTAAACCATGGTTCGTTCTCCGAAACAGTGTGTTGGCAATTCTGAAGCACGGAAATTACAGGAAATCGATCTGCGCGCCATCTGTTAGTATAGTTTCAAACCGCGTCGACTGGCACATAGCCTGGCGTTTAAATATAGAACTACAAGCACGCCGCGCTCGAAAACACGTTATTGCATTGTGAAACGATAGGAACAATGGCTGCGCATCCATTTTGTATGCTTACGAAATAAATTAACGAAAGACAGCACTACAAATTTGGTTTTCTTCTAATATAGGCCAATTCCACGTGGGAGAAATGATGTTATGAGGCGCAAGCGCAGATACTTTCTTGTAGAAGAAGCGTGAAGAACTCGAAAGTCGAGACATTAATAATAACGGTTTGTTGATATAAACATTATTATTATTATTAATATGTAAATATTGTACATTTGACTGCATGCTTTGTACCTCTCTATGCATGTTGTTGAGCGAAAAAACATGATGTTAATAGTAAGCATGCTTTCTAAACTTCTAAAAATATGAAGGTACGAGTAAAAATAATTTTAAAATTTACTCTAATATTTATCCGAGAAGATCATTCAAAATAAAGCGTGAATTAAATGCAACACACGTAATAAATAATTGACAAGAAAAAAATACCCTTGACCAGGACTCGAACTCGTATTACAAAACACAACACGCTCCGAAAGGTGATGCCGCTAACCACTATTTTTTTATTTTTTTTTATAAAAGGAAATAACCCCTACACGGAGGTATCCCCCACCATTCACTCTTTTTCTCACTTTTACACTTTTTTCAATTCTTACATTTTTCTTTGTTTCTTATCAACTGGACGAACACAAATACCCATGCCTTACCCGGGACTCGAACCCAGAACCCCTGGCGTTGTAGCGCGCTCTGCTAACCACTTCGCCACGGAGGTCGACTCCACTACACCAAATTACCGATTGGAGATTGTCCCGCCTAATAGACCGGATATCCTGACCACAAATTCTCTAACACAATCTTACCAAGTGAATTCTTGCAACTACTCTGCTTAATTTCCATATTTGCATGGACGTTGGTAAGCTCTGTCAAACAAAACAAGTCTTTTTCTGTACCAATTTAAAAGTTTTATGAATCATATCTTGTTTAATCTGACAGTGAAGTTGCGAGTGTGGAACTTCGATAGCTGCACGAGGCTTCCATGTTGCCTCGCAACTTCCAGTTAGGCTGGTAACTGCAAGAAAAAGTACCAGTAAAGATAATCGCCACCAGAGTTCCAGTTACGAGCTAACTGTACATTGAAAAACAGAAATTTTCACTAACTTCCAGTTACGTGCTAACATGAACCTTAACTGAACATTGAAAAACCGGCCCTAAGAGGCCATAGTATGGAGGCAAATAAATGTGGAGCAACTATCCCCTAAATCGTCACCACTGTTTAAGGCTGTGATTTTAATCAGAACGTGAAATCGGAACATTTTTACCATTCGACTCCTCAGTTTCCATTAACTTTGTGTGCCGGAACCATATTAGTATGTCTGTTCGTCCATTTCTTCTCATCAGGCATCAAAACATCTGTGTACCAGACCAGGTAACCAAAAGTGTTTTTACGAACCTGTTACACATGCACGAGATGGACAATACACTCGACAACACGAGATTCAAACTGTGTGCTGCGAATTGGACGCAGACAGTTCTCGAATATTTCTCTGATTCTAGCCTGAACTGAACACTAATGTGTCTTATCCTCCCATGTTTGCAGCTCTTTTCAAAGCCGAAACCCAATAAACAGTGGCGATGCTACATAAAGGGCAACTAGGGCACTGCCCCACAACAATTTTAACATAAAAAGTTCATCTGAAGAGACGATCGGTATATACGCGTAAATATTTTTTTTGTTTTTTCCCTCAACCCCTACGTTGCTGCAACCAGACTTACAGGGCATGCACCCTGTGCGAGGTTAATATATTTCTCCGTCCTGTTGGAGAGAGTCCAATTTCGGCTCTGCCCTGGAGACGTGACGTCACTGACTGAGCCAAACATTTACAGCATAGGCAAGGGACGGTCCCCTCACAATGGAAAAGCGCAAAATTCGTAGCCGTCTCTGGGCAGTAAACGAGGTGCCCTGCCCATTCATGTTTGCCTCGTTCAGTGTTTCCAACGCTTGGTAGGCAGTTCATTCGTTCTTCCAGCCTGCAGCAATAAGATAGAAAAAAATCCCTCGAATGCTTTTCTTCGCGCTTGTTCCGGCGACCTGAAAAGTTGACAACACTTTTTATTGCTCAAACTAGTCCCTCGTATTTTCAAAAAGATCCTCCTTTCCTCTTTTCTTCCCATTGTAATACGGATTTGGATTTGAGTTAGTGTTTGAGTTTGCGTTGCGTTCCGTCTGTGCGTATTGGTCGCTTATGAAATAATTAGTTTTTCGCGATTTTATAGTTACTGTACGTGTTTATTTATTTGTGTAATTGTGTCTGTGTTCCAGCAACTTGACATGCAGAATATCTTCGTAAGTATAAACGAACTTTTTGGGGGTACATGGCCAAAGTAAAGTGTTGTAACTGAACTTAACGCTGCATCATCTTCCTACTTAGTCATTGATATTAGTGGATACTTGGTGAATATGACATTGAATCATGTAGAAACTTTAATATCTACGCCTTTCAATTCATTGACAATGGAAGAGAAACTGCAGTAACATTTTCCTAATCATTCCAGTATCTACCCAAAGTTTAGTTACTGCAAGCAACGTTAGTATTCGAAGGTTTTTTTTATTCATGTATTTTTGTTCCATATGTTGCTGATTTTTCGTATTCCTACGTAGTGAGTATTTAATGCTCTTTGGAGAGATATCTTGATCAGAATGTTAATTTACTTACTCCATATCAAGGAACTCCCCTCAAAAACCTTAAAGAGGAATATAGAGGCTAACTGCCCCCCTCCCCACCCAAAAGAAAAATGTGCCCTGCCTGACTGAAAAGGCACGCGCCGCCCCTGCCAATAAATTATTCATATTCAGGCCTAAGCACTCGCAAGTGTTCAAGATTGTCTGTCACAGCTTCCGCAGTCTTGTCATATATCGGCACGAAACAAAGGAAGTCTTATATAGAATACAGCTGGATCGCGAAACAATTAACGCACAGTGAAAACCCTTCCGTTTCCAACACATCTAATTTTTCTTATCCCAATATGATCAAATGCTTGCTCATTTAGGTATCTCCAGTGACGTGCCCAAGGGAGGGTTGGTGGGGACATAACCCCATTTGACACAGTATTCCTTAAAAAAAGAACGTCAAAGACAGGAAAAGATGGCACCACCAAAAATACAGGGTGGCTCAATAAGTCACTTAACACCCCCAGTACAAGGCCACTGCGGTATGGAACGCGAAATGGCGATGACCAATCGTTGCCTGGTTAAGGGAGAACCACATTGACGTCGCCCGCATGGTCGGCAGCCATCTTAATGTCCGCCATCTTGAAATCAACTTCAGAAATTTAAATGGGAAGGGGGTCGTGCGACATATCAAAATGGGCTATAATTTCACCAGAAAAACAACTGTGGCATTTGTTTTCACCTAACTTTAATTGTTGCAGAGTTAACAATCCCACAAAGTTATGGCTCAATAAGGGCCGATTTTTCAATGTCTAGTTAAGGTTCATGTTAGCACGTAACTGGAAGTTAGTGAAAATTTCTGTTTTTCAATGTACAGTTAGCTCGTAACTGGAACTCTGGTGGCGATTATCTTTACTGGTACTTCTTCTTGCAGTTACCAGCCTAACTGAAAGTTACGAAGCAACATGGCTGCCCGATGCAGCTATCGGAGTTCCACACTCGCAACTTCACTGTCAGATTAAACAAGATATGATTCATAAAACTTTTAAATTGGTACAGAAAAAGACTTGTTCTGTTTGACAGAGCTTACCAACGTCCATGCAAATATGGAAATTAAGCAGCATAATTGCTAGAATTCGCTTGGTAAGATTGTGTTAGAGAATTTGTCGCCAGGATATCCGGTCTACTAGGCGGGACAATCTCCAATCGGTAATTTGGTGTAGTGGTTAGCGCCACCACCTTTCGGAGCGTGATGTCTTTTGTAATATGAGTTCGAGTCCTGGTCAAGGGTATTTTTTTTTTGTCAATTATTTATTACGTGTGTTGCATTTAATTCACGCTTTATTTTGAATGATCTTCTCGGATAAATATTAGAGTAAATTTTAAAATTATTTTTACTCGTACCTTCATATTTTTAGAAGTTTAGAAAGCATGCTTACTATTAACATCATGTTTTTTCGCTCAACAACATGCATAGAGAGGTACAAAGCATGCAGTCAAATGTACAATATTTACATATTAATAATAATAATAATGTTTATATCAACAAACCGTTATTATTAATGTCTCGACTTTCGAGTTATTCACGCTTCTTCTACAAGAAAGTATCTGCGCTTGCGCCTCATAACATCATTTCCCCAACGTGGAATTGGCCTTTATTAGAAGAAAACCAAATTTGTAGTGCTGTCTTTCGTTAATTTATTTCGTAAGCATACACAATGGATGCGCAGCCATTGTTCCTATCGTTTCACAATGCAATAACGTGCTTTCGAGCGCGGCGTGCTTGTAGTTCTATATTTAAACGCCAGACTGTGCACCAGTCGACGCGGTTTGAAACTATACAAACAGATGGCGCGCAGATCGATTTCCTGTAATTTCCGTGCTTCAGAATTGCCAACACACTGTTTCGGAGAACGAACCATGGTTTAGTTAACTGGCAGTTACTTTCACATTGAAAATCCCGGTGCTGGTTAAGACTGGCTGTTATCTCCAACTGGCAGTTAGTTAACAGAAAGATTAACAGGACATTGAAAAACTGGCCCTAAGTCACTTAACACCCCCAGTACAAGGCCACTGTGGCATGGAACGTGAAAATGGCGATGACCAATCGTTGCCTGGCCAAGGGGGAACCGCATTGACGTCACCCGCATGGTCGGCAGCCATCTTGACGTCCGCTATCTTGAAATCAACTTCAGAAATTTAAATGGGAAGGGGGTCGTGCTACATATCAAAATGGGCTAGAATTTCACCAAGAAAACAACTGTGACATTTGTTTTCACCTAACTTTAATTGTTGCAGAGTTAACAATACCACAAAGTTAAAACACATGCTCAATATGACGCCCCTCTTGCGCAACAAACACGTGTAATCGTCTCTCCCATGTCCTTACCACATTCTGAAGAACCTCAGGAGTTATTGCAGTACAGGCATCCACAATGCTTGCGCAAATGGGTCAGATCCCTGATTTTCGTATCATACACCATAGCTTTCAGGTATCCCCAGAGGTAAAAGTCCAATGGTGTCAGGTCAGGTGAGAGTGCAGGCCATTCCACAGTCCCTCGGCGACCAATCCAGTGGTGAGGAAATTGATGATCCAGGTACTGACGGACTATCATCCCATAGTGCGGTGGAGCACCATCTTGCTGGAACCATTCAGGATAGCTCCCATCCTCGGACAGTAAGGATGGTAAGATCTGCTCCCGTAGCAGAAGCAAGTAGCCCTCTGCATTTAAGTTGCCCTCAATGAAAAATGGACCAACAAGTCGGGAACCCCAAGTGCCACACCACACCATTAGCTTCCCGCCTTCTGTCACCTTGCTGGGATCTGTCCAATGTGGATTTTCGGGTGACTAGTACCGCAGATTTTGCTCATTCACCTCTCCCGACACATAAAAATTAGCCTCATCACTGAACAGAATCTTGCTACCGACGGCAGGGCCACGTTGGAGTTGTGCTATAGCCCACTCACAAAACTGCAAACGCCTGTTTGGATCGTCCTCACTAAGGTGCTGCTGCAGCTGTATCTTATACGGATGCAGTGGTGGTCACGTAAAATCCTTTGAATTGAACCCCTGCTGACACCGCTTTCCAACGCCAGTCTCCGTGTGCTACGGGTTGGGGACTTTGCAAATGATGCGAACACCGCTGCAGTACCCTCATCCGTGGCTGTTTTCGGACGTCCATGTTGCGGCTTGTCGTCCACAGATCCAGTATCTTGAAACTTTGCCAGCAACTGACTGACGGCCACATGTGACACCGGTTGTCTTGCAGGATTGCGGTTATTGAAGTCTGCGGCAATGTCACGCGTACTTTTCTCCCCTGACATCAATATGATGGCAATCCGTTCCTCACGTGTTAGTGGTATTTTCGTTCAGATCAGTGAAGAAGGAAATGTGCTACTCGTGACACAATCAATTCACATCATCACTCTTTTAAACTTTTATGTAAAGACAAAACACAATCGTAATTCCCATGTCAACCAATACTACAAGATATGTACATACCGGTAAGTCAATATCCGGACATTTTCAGTGAATGGTCTAAACAATAAATACCATATAATCACATACTAACGATAATTTGAACTATAAACATTTAAGCAAAAAGGAAAGGACGTGTCACTCTCCCATGCGGGAATCGCCCTTAAATTTAAAGTTAGGTGAAAACAAATGTCACAGTTGTTTTCCTGGTGAAATTTTAGCCCATTTTGATATGTCGCACGACCCACTTCCCATTTAAATTTCTGAAGTTGATTTCAAGATGGCGGACATCAAGATGGCTGCCGACCATGCGGGTGACGTCAATGTGGTTCCCCCTTGGCCAGGCAACGATTTGTCATCGCCATTTTCACGTTCCTTGCCGCAGTGGCCTTGTACTGGGGGTGTTAAGTGACTTATTGAGCCACCCTGTAGTATGCGTAACCCCTCTCACTGCCGAAAATTGTGGGCACGCCACTCTTTATCTCGGACACATTTTTAAAAATCAAATCACCAGAAGTTTTTATCATTTAGTATTAGAGACTGAAGTAAAGCACCTTTAACACGATCAAATAAATCATGAACAAGTCCTTGAATTGAACGCTTAAAAGGAAATGATGTCAGAGACAACGCCATTTATCTCATTGGATCCAAGGTTCGGCCAAATAATTTCTATTTGGGAATGGTTCTAATTAACGCGTATTTATATCCTCTTATATTCTAGAACGTTGCGCAGATAAACGATTTATAAATATTGCCAGTAGTTCAACTCCTTTTATTCAAGAACTTTCCAGAGATTAAAAATTACAACGAATCGCTCTACGTGTGGCGATACCTTTGCTGTGCAGATTCCAAATACTGACAAGTCTCTACATAGTGCTCAAGTTTGCTGCGACAATACTGAAAGCTCAAGAAACGTTTACGTGCATTATTATCAACAACAGGGTTATAGAACATTCTCCGTCTTGCTTTGATAAGTATATCTCTCCTTAAATTATCGTCACATTATTCAAGAAGCCAAATTCCTAATTTGTCTCATGTAAACAGAAATATTTCCTGAAGGTGTGTGTGGTTTCCTGATTCCCACCTTGGATACTCGCTATTAACAATAACAGGGTTATAGAACATTCTTCGTCTTGCCTCGATAATTATTTCTCCTTAAATTATCGTCACATTATTCAAGAAGACAAGAACCTAATTTTGTCTGGTATAAACTGAAAAATTTCCTATCCTGGGGAGGGGGGCTCGAGCCACCTGATTCCGACCTTGGATACGTGCTAATTAGAATAACAGGGTTATAGAACATTATCCGTCTTTTCTCGATAATTATTTCTCTCAAATTATCATCATATTATTCAAGAAGCCTAAATCCTAATTTTATGTAGTGTAAACAGAAAAAATTCCTAAAGAGGGGAGGGCTCGAGCCCCCTGATTTCCACCTTGGATACGCACTATTAACAATAACAGGGATACAGAACATTCTCTGTATTGCCTCGATAATTATTTGTCTCCTTAAATTATCGTCACATTATCTTATTTCACACCACAAGAAACCAAAAACCTCATTTTATCTAGTGTAAACCGAAAACTTTGGGGGGGTGGGCTCGAGCCCCCTAACCCCCCCCTTGGATACGTGCCTGCACACGGCAGTGTGACGTCCGTATCGTCCTTATGAGCGGCCGCCCCTAGAGGGGGGCGTGGCTCCCCTCTTTTGTACGGGCCTGGGTTACACATACCATTTTTGCAAACTATTGTGAATATTGTATATTTATATTATTGGTTAAAATCATTTGCTTCATACTCAACAAATAAATAGGAACCCGTCGAGTAATGAACGTTCTCTTCAACGTGCTCTTTACAAAAATTCATCAGTCATCCTCATTCGTCATCATAATTCATTCTCATCTCCATGGTGTCAGTGCATAGCCAGACGAAGAGTAGATGTTACAAGTAGAAAGATGTTTGTGGGAGGGGAGGGGCCTAGTGTGCAGGAAGGGAAAGTGTATTTATAAAGTACTTCTCTGAAAGAGGCGAGCCAAAAAATAATTAACGGCAACTCCTACGAATATATCAGTTGTTTATGTTCAACAAGCAAGAATAAGGAACATGATAAAGAAATGTATTGCTTGGACTTCGTGCCACTGAAAATTCAAGAACAGTGTTTCAAACTGAAAGCAAATTTAGCGAAGGACTATTTTGCAATATTTGTCATCAAAGAAAATTTGTCAGCAAATAGAGAGCAGTTTGTCGGAGACACGTGAACGTTTGGGAGGGCTAGTGCCCCCGCCCCCTCCCTAACAACGTCTTTGTTCTGATCTGCACTATCCTTGTGGATTTCATTTTTTTTTGTCTCGAAGGCACTGGGATTCTTAGGAAATACACTTTCAAACATTGCTGAAGTTCACACCCTGAATCACTGAAATAGAAACGTCCTCTGATCCGCCTGATGTTACTGCCCATAATGGTGTGCAGTGCTTTCTGCTCGCCTCGTACACCTAGAATGAACAGTGAAAGCCATCAACGTTCTGAGGAGGGGCAAAGAGGGGTAAGAACAACCATACCCACACCGGGATTCGAACTCGGAACCCCTGGCGTCTTAGCGCACGGGGTAAACCAATACCCTACTAGAAGGTGACCTTGGGTGAACACGTGAAGAGCATTCTTCATTTTCAGCACATAGGAACTGACCGGCGAGAAATTATTGTTACAAGAACAATAGTTAGACATGCACTTTCTGCAATTACCATTATTTTTGTAATATTTTCTTCACACATTTCAAAATTCCAATACATTTTGGACACTCGGGTTTATATGTCAATTTCCTCAACATATTCATGATAATTGTAAAAAGACCGCACGAGTTATTTGAATTTTCTGTAGCAAACGACAGTTTACTTTAGTATATAATGTAAATTTCCCTACTTTTACGTCGATTTTCTGTCACTTTCAGTATTTGGGGATGAATTGTTTATTGAGTATTTCTATTAGCTAGGGTCGCTTTTCTGCCACTCTTGGCTAATCGTGAGAATGAGGAAGGATGAATGATGATGAGCAGTGGATGTGGAGTTGGGAGTTTTTTTTTTTCTTTTTGTATTTGCTTGTTTTACGTCCACTTTATGAATTGATGATAATGGACATCACACTTCTTTCTGATTCCTATTTTGCACAACACGTTAATTTTGATAATTATGATAAAGCAAGCTCGAATAACAGATGAAAAAACAACCACGGACAAGTGACGTATCAACATGTAATTTTTAACATTGTTGTTCATAAATTTTTAGTAGAAATACGTTATCTTACTGACGGATAGCTAAACAATTCGGATATCTGGTTATCAGTTGTAATTATCTGTATATTCAGAAAATCTGGATATCCATCACGCTCACAATAATCATCGTCCAAGAAAATGTCTGTGAAAAAATATTGACATTGATATATTCTTCGTTCAAAATACTGCCTTCAAATTCGTCTAATAAAAATATAATAATTATTCTCAATGAAAATATGTTGGTATATAAACAAACATTATCCTAACAAATTATATTTGTGTATATTTCTAAGCATTAGTTTGAGTAGGATCTTAATTGCAGTACTCAAATATGATATGCCACTTACAGGAACAAGTCAAAAAGGTAACACTGCTCGCATGATGGGTATCAAGATAATAAATAACGGAATTTACTATGTTTAATTGTTAAGGACTTCTTTAGAAATTGAAATTGAATTTAAAATGATGGGTGCGTCAGCACTAAGGCTATAACGTTATACGGGGTCCAGCCCTTTACCATAACAAATAACATAGGTTTAAAGTTGCATAAGTAAAATCTTAAAATACTCTGACTTAGGTTAAAAGCTGAGGCTGTAAAGGGGCACTCAGCACACGTAAGGACAAAAAAACAGGACAACACAGAGTTATACTGACCATAGGGCCAGTCGCCAGAGCCTCGTTAGTCTGCACAAAGCAGTCCAGGATGTACTCCGTGGAAATGAGGCTGACAATTGAGTGTACTACGTGGAAGGTCACTCCTAAGGACTTCTTTAGAATATACATATGCTTGTTTATTTGTATGCAAAAGTAGCGAAGTAGCGAGTAGTGCAGAGGAGTAGCGTAGCAACCTCAGTGGCGGATTAAAGACGTTATCTCGGAGGGGGCGGACACCCATTTCGGCGCCTAGCACACTTCCCTCACAAACTACGGTCCTAGCATATAGGCCTGTGTCATAAAATCACTATCGTAACTAAAACGTGAAACGTTGGAGACCTAATCGTGTATCATGTTTTTGCCCCCTTCCCCTTCTCCCCACCTAGCCATGGTATTTGACGGTTACAATTATGAATTGCTTGCTTAACTCAGAAAATCCACATCGCGTGGCTGATGTACAAGTATATTGAAAGAAGTTTGCATTTTACAAGAATACAAGGTTGAATGTGTATTTAACACATGTCAAACAATAAAGATACAAGAAATAAGTAGCGGTATTAAATTCAACGTAAAATAATTACTATTTGATTTTTTGTGATTTGATTTGATTTGCTTTATTTTACTTTGCTTTTTGTGCCACTTTTGGCTAATTTGCGAATATGGGGATGAGTGATGATATGATAAAATTGATGAATGGACACTCACAAATATCCATGCCCAGGCCGGGATTCGAACCCGGGGATAATTATTTTGTGACAGTCAAATTTACCGTCATTATTATTATTATCATTATTATTCATGTATGTAGCGGTAAAAAGACGTGTTGATTCAAAGTGTTGAGTGTTTTAATTTGTAAGATTACATATTTGATTTTTGCCAAGCCGACGGGAGGAACGAGACGTTCGCGTGTGTTAAGGGTGAGCACCTGAAGGGTCACGCTATGCGTCTAAAGCTTAGGAAATTCGACCGTAATGACAAACATTTAAATATCTCGGTTTCCAACGGTCAGATTCATGTGAAACTTATACCAGCGCAGCGGCATGTGTGCAAGGACGGATGTGTGGAGTTTCGTCACGATCAAGCGACAATTACGGACGCCAGATCAAATCGGTTCTAATTGATCAGTTTGTGGACAGCGATTGCAATTGAGCTATGGGCGACAGCCAGGCGGAAGCTTAATCCGCACAAGTAAACTTCGGACACGGTTCGTCTTAGTTTGGAGACAATAGAGCGTGGTGGAATAACCTCTCCGGAAGCGTCACTCCAACGTGCGCCTAGCGTCCTTTTTCAAAATCCAAATAAAACGAAGGACATGGTTTTTCGATACACAGTTTTACCGCGATCCTTGTAGCGAGAGCAGCTCCGTGATACCTCTCCATATACAGTTTTGCCGCGATTCTTGGAACGAGAGCACCTTCGTGCTACCTTTCGTGTACAGTGGACTTTGTTGTGTTGTGCGAACACCAGTGTGTGTGATAGGCAGTAAGTCTACACGAGTGCGCCTACCTCAACCGCTGGGGGAAGTTGAAGCGAAAACGGGTTTCCGTGATTACCTTACGCCATTTATAATTTTTGAGAAACGAGGAACACCGGAAACTATGGCGGGCTAGAGGAAGAAGAGAGATGAGGGCGTTACGTCGATTCGCCCGATGTCAGAAGAAACTACGCCGATGATGCCTATCCGCCGCCATGGAGAGAGAGAGAGAGAACGTCGAACGCCGCCCTATTGATACGCCGATGATGCCTACCATCCGCCACGTTGATGCCCCGACGACGCCGACGACGCCTACCAGCCGCGACAGAGAGATGTAGAGAGAGATGTTGACGCCCCGACGACGCCGAACGACGCCTACAACGACCGCTCAGATGCGACGTCCGAACCGCGCCATACCACGGAGATCCACCGATCCCGAGAGGAAGAGGAGCCGGGGAACTAGGTGTTTGAACCCTTTTTGCATCTTCATCGTCACGACCAAGGAAACCTTTCGCGTGGATACTATGTGTTTTCAATCGCCCATAAAGACACCAGGGTGCACCCCGGAAGCTGAGAGATGGTAAAGTATTCATCTGTGTGAACCTTAGCACGTGACGGCCCGATTGATTTAGAGAACGCCCTTGAAATTCGTCGACATTTTGAAAACGCCCACTCAACTCGAACTTCATACCAAACTCCCGTCGCGCTTGTCATTTGTAATCTATTCGTCTCAGGTTAATTTTTCTTATTCCTTGTGATATTTTTTTAATGGTCTTAAATTTATTGTTGTTTGTGCTCCTTTGTATTTGTTTAAAGTGCGTACTATTAGAGTAAAGCGCCGCCCGCTTAATTGCATAATCTACTTGAGGTTTGTTCATTTTTATGTGTCAGTGCTGTGTCGCTGCTAGCTACGTCAGGTCGCATATGTGATTGTTTGTTAAAGTATTTGCCTGGTAATGTGAATTGCTCGTCGCGGCGAAGTGTTTAAGTCCCGCCTGCTAGAGAGTATATGTTTGCGTCACTCAACGGAGGTTATTTGTTATGTTTGGAACCACGTGAGGTCTTGTAAAAGGAAAACGTCCGCCCACGTGAATGTAATTGCCGTTGAGACGCCTTTGTTTATACTGGTCAAGTAATGTATTGTCACCGCGCCGACTAGTTTCTTTTTTAAAAACAAAAGGTGAACTTAAGTAAGGGCTGGCTAGGATTTAAGTAGCACTGGAGCAAAATCACAAATGACCTGATTAGACAAAAAGTAAGATAAAATTAATTGAGAATGCAATAATTAGGGCTTGTCGTCATAAAACCTGTACATGTCATGTATAATTTCTTGTGTCGATGACCCCATGAGGATTGAATCTGAGAGAGAATGTGAGAGTGCAAGTGTGGGGACCTGTAATAATTCCATTTTTGTTGGTTATGAATAGAATATACTTTTTATTTTCATGTTAATTTTGGGCTATATCATTTTCGTATGCATGTCGCTACCCGTGATTTTCAGGTATGCAGCTAGCCGCTTCCCGGCTACAGGTAAAGAGGTGGTAATTTGAAAGTACATATGTCTTTGTTTTTATTCGATATAGCTTATTACTATGCACTGTTGGTCACCGGTTCCTACACACGAACTTAACCTGGACCGTAACGCTATTTCGCTTGTCCGAGGGAGATTTTGCCGCCTCTATCTAGGTAGTTGTAGCCTTTGTTTTCCCGGGCAAGGGAGGGCGTAACATACATTTTGAAAAACTAAAACATTCTCTTGTGTGCTTTGGCATAAGCAAAAGTGTTACACAGCGTGTTCAACGTTTAGCCGTTCCGTTTACCTGTGCTCATCGTTCAAAACGTCCGTAAGACTCTCTTGGCACAGACTCTGCTTATCCAAGATGGTGAAGCAAACCGTCTCTTGGCTAAATCTTGAGATACGTTTATGAAACAGTACGGCGTCTTAAGAGAGGTCTCAAGACGCTTTCCTTTCTTGAGAAACAACTATGAATACGGGCCTCATTGGCTGAAATGTGGAAAGTGCACATTTACGGGCAAAGTGAGGAAAATCAAACAAGCAGTAAATAAATCCGGAAAAGAAGTGTAATAGTCGTGTTCCAGGATGAAAGTATAGTGACGTCGCGAATGATCTCCAGTTTTGTGATCAGATGCGTGCCGAAAGGGGGTTGATGGGACTCATAACCTCCCTTTGTCAAAGTATTTAAAAAAAAAGAACGTACACCCCCTTTCGAAAATCCTGGGCAAGCCAATGTTTGTGATATCTTCCATTGTATAGTGTCTGAATGTTATATGTACGAGATTAGAACTAACTTCGCTGGCACACTTTCGAAGTTCGTTTTCTGATAAATCAAGGAGCGCCGAAGGACAAAGAAACGATTATGTTAATGGCCCGCAAAGTCTATTTATCCTACCTTGTGGCGTTCTGCAGAACGTACGTGTTACTTAATAAGTGATATATTATTGTTTTATTTCATCTTTATTTAACTGCATAACAAGAAAGAAAGGAATATTCATTTTAAATTTTAAAGAAAGGTGGGGCTCGCGGCCCCAGAGCTTGAAGCGTCACTTGCACCTCAGATTTTTATAGAACTGTATAAAATACTACAACGTTTGCTGAGCACACTTGTTAAACTAAGTTGTTTAACTTCAATAAAATAAAGACTGTAATTGTCATAAAATGCCACAATGTTTGATGTATTCTATTCCAACTTTGCAAATTTATCAAAAACTAAAAAGTAAGGCCAGTGTGAGGGGTGTAGGAGAAGAATGATCGCCCTCTCAAGTCTTTAATCCACCCTTGCGAAAGCTAGCTACTAAGATTGCTAGTTGTAGTTCGCCTAATTTCTACTTTCCATCATCGCCTTAATGGCCCTGGGGTACATGTCAATTACTCCCTCTCTCTGGCTACGACGTTTCCTCAGTGACTGCGCATGAAAAGAAAAATAGTGCGGAGGCAAAAGTGGTGAGAATATTTTCTCGGTCCTCTGTGAAGGGGTGGTTACCTCACGACTCCTTTGATCCACCCTAGTAATATTATACTAACCCTTCACCTTAAGTTCATATCGTACTTATCTTTCGTCTCCCTCCCCCTTCCTTCGTCATTCTTATCTTTGATCGCTCCATCATCATTCGTCGCCCCTCGGATATGGCGCGTCCTCTCACTCATCCTTTATTCCGCTCTTGTATGTTTCTTAATTGACACTATATGTAATATATTTCATTTCAACTGTGTAAATTATTTATCAATACATGAAAAAATAAAATTGGTCTTCGGTGGAAGTCGCCCCCTTTAATCCGCCCTTGAGCGACCTACTTTTTGGTAAATGTAAATCTAGTTTCCAGATCTAAATTGAATACATAAAACAATACGCTGTCACAGACAGAAACCGATCAAATTACAAACCAAGTTAATAATGCTGTTTTGGTCTCCAGAATAGCGAATTCAACCAAAATTAATTGTGTAAAAACTAACAATGTTTGTATTATTCTTTATATACCTTTTAATATGTATTGTATTATATTATATTATATATAATAAAATAGAACTAATAAATAAGAAATATAAAGGCCAGGGTACCGTAAAAAATGAACCAAACTGACGTCCTACCATCTTTTTCAAGTTGTACTGAAGTTACCTGAACTGTACAGAAACCCAGAAATGTAAAAATCCATTTGATGTTCTGCATCTAAAATCCTGTGGGTTTCCAGGATGACTTATTCTGAATGCGGGTGCTTTT
The DNA here is from genome assembly GCF_977018435.1 of Lepisma saccharinum. Lineage (NCBI taxonomy): Eukaryota > Metazoa > Arthropoda > Insecta > Zygentoma > Lepismatidae > Lepisma > Lepisma saccharinum. The sequence goes on from NC_139254.1 coordinate 24,903,740, forward strand.
GATACGAATTCAAGAGGTTTATAGCGGGAGAAGGTGTAACACTTCATCTGGTGACTTACTGGCGGAGAACCAGAAAGCCAGTGATTTGCAGGGCGAGAACATTTTTACGTCATTAAACATAATGTTTTCAATTGGCACTAACTGTTCTCGAATGCTGCTCAATCCAACTAGACGTGAATGTTGCACATTCATTTCCACGGCAAGCACTACATTGATATGTGCAAGGTTTAAATTGAAGTTTATTGTTTATTGCAGCTTAATGTTTCAAGGATTTGACTCAGTTCCACATAATTTGGACTACACTATGAGTTAGGTAGGATGTGGACAATTATGTGCAGTCACGCGGAATCGAATCTGGGACTCCTTGATTGTAAGCCGACCAGGTTAACCACCACATATCGAAGACCAGGGTTGTTAAAGGTCCAGGGACCCATACATTCTAATGGCTTGTATTGGGTTCCGTAACAGGACTCGAACCTTTTTCCTCGCACAATTTAAATTTTGTCAAAGTTGCGTATTGTTTTGTTGAAAAAAGGTTCCTGGGTCGTATTTAAATTGATCCGGAAAAAGGTTCCTGGATCGTATTTATATTGATCCAGAAAAAAAGGTTCCTGGACCGAACTGAATTACCTTACAGGTAAAAAGGTTCTTTACTGTCCAGAACTCCATTTACGCTTGCTGAATTTCTCTCCCGGACCAGAATTTAAATTATTTAAAATCCATGGACCTTTAACAACCCTGTTGAAGAGGCACTCATTGAAATGTATGAGTATCAAACTAATTTTAAATCAAGTTTGAACAATTTTTACATTATCATTAATAGTAGTAACAACTTTATTTGTAATTGCGCCACGAGTTATTATTATTTTACTTCTTATTTTGGAGATAAAGGATACATGATCCTTTTTCCACCCGCAACTCTAAAGTAAAATGGGTACATAGATATATATACAGTAGTAGTGGGATTGATGCTATTATAAGGACACTTATAGCGTAGAAATGAAGAGGTTATTTGATTGAACAATCCGATTTGGCTACACTTAAAACAATGTCAAGAGGGGCATATGCCCCAATTCTTCAAGTGTGATATGCTTTTAATTCCAAGAATTCTGAATTCTAGTGTAGAAAAGAAGAAGCCTCAACAGACAGATTTGCCTACACTTAAAACTATGCCAAGTTCCTATATGATCTTATTGTTTACAGTGTGTTTTTCTGTCAAAATCCCAGGAATCTTGAATTCTAGTGTAGAAATGATGAGCCCCCCTTCCCTCCCCCCTCTCAGATTGATTCTAGAGGGGGCCGACTCAAACCCAGAAGCCTCTTGATTACTAAACCAAAAATACTTATATTCTCATGCTCTTCAACTTACAGATCAATATATTAGGGCAAGGGCAGGCGTGCAAATTGCTTGCATGTTCTTTCTAATCTTTGATCAATTCCATGTCCCGGCCAGCAATAAATTATGCACGCCTGGGAGATTATATCTGCTGGCATGCAAGAAATATAATCTACACTGTGCTCTTTCAGGGAAAATTGCATGCCATCCATCATGTCATTAACTCCAAGGGAAATTCTTAGTAAAGAGAATATTGGCCTCTTGCATGTTGTCATGCAAGCCTGAATTGGATTCAGGTTTTGTCTTGTTGTGATAATATATACCCAAGTGTGTAACTTACAGAATATTCATTGCATATTTCTGTGTTTGAGCTTTCCTGCAAAAAGCAGAAGTGCTGTATTTGAGCTTTCCTGCAAAAAGCAGAAGTGCTGTAGACATAGTTCCATGGCTTATATGTTTTATAATCAAGAGGCCCCCCAGGTTTCAAACCTTGTAGAGTGTGTGGGCCTCACTGACGGCAAAATGTTGGTATTATTGCCTTGTAATCAAGAGGCTTCTGTGTTTGAGTCGGCCCTCTAGAATTGCTCTGTGACTCTCTCATTTCTTACATCATAAACATATGATTTTTCACCTATGAGAATAACACTACATATGGTGTCATCGGGGAGTGTATCGTGGAATTCACAGATAATTTTAATGTTTGTCCTGTCATTAACCACAACTTGTTTTCTTTTTGAAGTGTTGATGACAAACATGGGTCTCTGGGCTTTGAATTCATCTGGTGTGTAATACATGTCAGTATTGCCAGTAGTGACCCTTTTGTATGCTGTAAATGCTTCATATAATTTGAGGAAATCATCCTTTGACATGTCTAAATTATAATTTTCTCTAGGGAATACCTCATTTCTGCCATTTTTAAGATATATATTCTTGATGTTGCAGCTATCAAATTTACTTGAATTTTTTTCCTGATTATTGTGTCTTCCAGTCTGAAACAGTACCACCACAAAATCTGGCATGTCATATTGTATACTGGAGAATGAATTTGTAGCATCAAACTCATAATAAGTACCAGTGGCGGGTTTCTGTACACATTGATATGTATAAAATTGTAAAAAAATTTGTGGATTTTTTATTATATCTGCTTTGTATTTAAGAGCATAACTGGCCTCATATTCAACAACTGGAATTCTTAGCTCCATAGTCTGAATAATGCATTTGCCCTCATCAGGTAGGGTATTAGGCAGAGCTTCCCCTGTAGAGTTTAATGTACTGTACCTCATCAAAGCATTATTATCATTGGCAGCTCTTCTAAATGTAATTCTTAATCCACCCTTCCACATAATGTCTTTGTAATCAGAGAAGAATCCTGGCAACAGGCGCATGGGGAACAGCACTGTGTGGCTCTTGGTTAATATTTTATCACCAGCCTCAAATCCACCTATTTTGTAGTAAGAAGCCTCGGTTTTGGATAATTTTAGTGTGGCCAAAGCTGTGGAGGTAATGCCGGGATAATCCACTCTGTTTATAACAACACCATGTTTTCTGATCTCAATTTCAGAGAACAGATGAGGCACAAAATTGTCTACCAATCTTATATTTGAATTTGCCGGATAATCTGTACCATCGAGCTTTACAACATCAAATTTGATGTATAAATCTGCTCTGTGGGGGAGTATAAAGCCATCCCCTACATCAAGATCAACCTCAATCTCTGTGTTGGGTTGATTTAAATTTGCAAATGTCCTCCTGTTTGGGGGGAATGATTGTAACTCATAACTCTCAATATTTTCCATTTTTTTTGTATGTATTTTTATTTAAATATTAATCTCTATGATTGCAGTTGTTGTGGCTCCAGCAAAATCAACTAATTCTTCTTCTTCATTAGTGACCATCAATTCAATATTATCTATTCTATTATGGCACACAGGAAAATATAATGTTGGTGATGGAGTGTAGATGATGGGCTCCATAAATTCAGAATTAGGTTTGAATGTTGCAATGATGCCAGTTTGTTTGTGAGTGCATATGCCATTTGATTTGGTGATCATACCCTCAGCCACATTACAGTGAATATTCAGAGTCTCTATGGCTAAGAATTTAGGTATATTAATAGCAGTGTGTTTGATGGCCGCTTCAAGTTTTGTGTTGTTCTCAAATCCTAACAGCTCTCCTATAGTACCCAGATCCACTGTTTCTGTAGCAGATACAATCTCTACTCTGTGAGTGACAGAATTTTGAGTTAAAACTATACCTCTGGGTAATTGAGCATTTAGAGTAGATAGATTATACTGCCCTGGAGTGATGACAATTTTTTGATCCCCAACTGCAATTGTGTTGTGATCTGTAATATTAGGGATCAAGTACATGCCATAAAATGCTCTGAGAGCTATTGTTTTGGGATACACTATTTCATCATGTAATCTGAGTTTCAATATTGAATTTTGGCTGGTGAGATGGAATACCCCACGATGTTTCAGATACCACAGGGCTTTTTGAAAATTTTCAATTGATGGTTTATTTATTTGAGACATATATCTAAGAACAAATAAACACAAATGTCCACAATTAACATCTTTGAAGTTTTGAATACGGGTATTATTGTAATAAAGATTAGCTGATTTTAGATATTTTACTAAATTTTCAGGTGGAACACCTCCAAATGAATCAAACACAAATGCCTTATTTTTTAAATATTTAAGGTAACAAATCCAGTGAGTGCCTTGATTTTTGTACTTATCCAAATTAACAATGCCACACTCTTTGTTGAGTGGTTGTTCTGGTAAAGAATCAGACATGTACACACCTCTAAAATTTTTGATGCCCAGTGGCTTGATTAAAGCTTCAATATCTTGGTTTGTAAGCGGCTCTTGTTTTTTTAAACTTATTCATGGCTCTCTTAACACCTTTGCCCTGTTTCTCCATGGCCAGGTTATGGCGCTTCAATTCATCTAAATCTGCCCTATTCTTCTTGGCATCTATTACTGTTTTTGCTATGGCAGCTGATCCCCCAGCCAAGCTCCCAACAGCCCCAAGTGCTGCTAAGATGGCCGGGATAGTAAATATGAAACCCCCCACATGTGATTTTTTTCTAGATTGCTGTAATTTTTTTAATTGGGGGGTACTAAGCAACAATTTCATACCATGGCCCTTGGCAATACAAGAATTTTTTTTCTTGCGCTGCTTTTTGGTCAAAAGACTATCAATAATTTTAAGAGATTTAAGACCTGCATAAGGTATTTGATACATAACACCCTTGGCCTTCATCCTAGGTTTATTATATACATATTCACAACCCCCACCCCAGTTTTTGTTTGGTGTTCATAGCTATGGTGGTCCCCAATGCTGCTATTTTTTCACTTAAAGAAGCATCTTTGCTTACAAATCTACCAAATGCAGCCTCTTCTAATTTCTTGTCTGCAACATGTCTCTTGTCAAGATCAGAATGTGTGTTGTATGCTATGTCATGGTCTCTACAAGCAGCATCTAGGGGATTAACACCAGGATCACCTCTGTTTAATCTATGGTCCAATTTTGTACCGGGACCACAATACTGATAGCCTGGAATGTGTAGTTCAAATGGCAACTTGTTTATAATGTCATTAACCAGCCCCCGACCCTCAGAGATATTCCAGAATTTAGGGGGTAGAGTATTAATAATTTGTATAAGATATCCAATCCCCTTAGTGTCATTCACTATAAAATTTGACAATTTGGTGCTTATCATGTCCATAATTCCAACCTTTTCATTGTAAAAATTGTGGTTGCCAGCATTTTCCTCCCCAGCTATCACCAATAACCTATCTACAAGTTTCCTGACATCATCAACCCACACAAATTCTTTAGGCAGGGTGTTGTATTGTTTGATTCCACTGCCAGTCTTGATCTGTGACCATATGGGCTTGATTAAATTGTTGTATTTTGCTCCACTGCTAGACTTGACTCTTTTTTGTGTGGGATCATTGTTCTGGTATAGAGCATCTGATTTTATTAATATTTCTTTGTAATGCTCATAATCTTGATCTGTATAGCTGCCAGGCCTCTTCCTAGTCATTAGTTCCCACAATCCAGGTGTTCCGAGATACTTAACAAAACCACCTTTTTCTCCAAGATGAGATTCTGAATATACAATTATATCATCTCCCATAAATGTTACTCTGAAATTGCCAATTCTATGTATGATGCTACCATCACGCTCTGTGTCAGCATATAAGCCAAAGACCTCATCTTTGTTGTCTTTAGGTGTGCTTAAATATTTTTGAGCAAGAAGACCCAATTCAATAGGATCCTGAGTAGCTTCAATTCTTCGAGGAGCAACAGGACTAGGTGTATGAATACTAGAAAGTGGGGTGATTGGATAATCTAATATGTTCCTGGCAGCTACAGGTACAAGCTCTGTGATCAAATTTTGATTTTGCTCTGTAACAGTTTTGATATTTTTACCTAATTCACTAATAGCATCAATAATAGGCTGTTCTGTTTGTTTGTGTTTTTCATAAATTCCTCGGTTCTCTGATTTCCATCCCTTAAATCTTTTTACAAGATAATCTTTTAATTTAAGATCATCAATGATTGGCCTTTTCATGGTTATTTATATATGTTTCAATGTCTAGAAAATTGTTGATTTTATTTCTGTATTTGCTACTATTGGGTTTTCTTGTCATATCAATTGTGACAAACCCATAACTGTCCTGGTTCCAGCACCAACTGCAAAACTTGGAAAAATTATTGTAGCTCAAGTCCCCACCTACATATTCATCATGTATGTGTTTGAGGTTGGTATGGTCTTGATGAAACACACATATAAAATTGCTGTTGTCTCGGATCAGTTGCTTCGGTATTTTAGAAAAAGTCTGTGCCAGGTAGAAACAATCTATGTTTTTGTGTCGGCCCTGTGTAAAGAAATTTCTAACCTTGTTTTGATTATCCAGTATAATGTCATCAAACACAACAACAGAATTATGGAGACATTCATGGAGTGGCTTAACATCTGGTTCAAAAGTGGCAATATCCAATCCATCATATAGCTTCATCAGCTGCTGATATTTTAATTGTTCCAAGCTCTTAGAGAAGACATACAAGTGCCTGTTTTTCCAGTCTAACCAGTTCGGTGCTAATAAAAAATTATCAATCATTAGTGTAGTTTTACCACAAGCCGATGGCCCAACAATAAGACATCTAATATTACCAGGCAGCAACTTGCCATTTCTTTTAATCTGCTGTTCAGGTTCTGGCAGCCTCTTTATAACATCCCAGGTGCTCATATTATCACTTTGTCTGCATCGATCCAGCTGTGTTCTGGAAGTCCTAGCCATTTGACAAATAACTTGTTGCCTTTTCTGCGGATGATTTTTTCTATGAGATATGTGTCAGGCTGTTTAGTTTTGTTGAGTTCTTCTTCATAGAACCTGCCTTTGAGAATTTCTCCTCGGTGGTCTTTTATTATATATGTGTTAAGGGTCCCAGGTTTAACTTGAACCACTGTAAATAATTCAGTGCTCCAGTTTCTTGTAAAGCCTCTTTTGAATAAGTGCTTATATTTGCTGATTCTTACTTGATCACCAATCTTGTATTTGGCTTTTCTTGTTGTTGGCTGGTATCTAGGATAATAAACAGTCCTGATCAATTTTTGCTCATCAGATGAAGTTACTTCAGAGGGTTTCATGTTGATTGTGGAATGGACCGAGTTGTTATATTTATGTAAAAGTTCTGGAAGAATATTAATCCATTTATAATTACCTTGAAGTGTAAATTGTTTATACATATAATTTTTTAGGGTTCTGTTGAATCTCTCTACAATTGAGGCCTTGAGATCACTGTAACTCGAGTAATGTTGTATTGCCTGGCTTTTAATAAATTGTTGGAACACTGAATTATAAAATTCTTTGCCATTATCTGTTTGCAAATAGTGCGGTGATCTTCCACTCTGATTGATGATTGTCCTGATGGCTTCTGTAACACATTTTCCAGTCTTGGATTTGAGTGGCACAGCCCAGGCAAATTTTGAAAATGTATCTATGACAGTGAGTAGATACTTGTAGCCCTTGTTGATTTTGTCTAAGTTTTTCAGCTGTCCACTTGCCATCTCAATCAAGTCGCACTGCCATAAATCATCTATGCCTTTTGTGACTACTGGCAGTCTCTTATAATTATGTCTGGCTTGTCTGTGTAATTCATCAACAATAATTTGTCTAGACATAATATGTAAACAAGAATATTGCAACTATAGGGTGTTCAGCATCTGATACTACAGGATTTTCTAAATATAATTTGTCTCCTATTTGTATATGAAATTCCAGAGAGCCATCATCTTCAGCATAAGATGTTTCTAATGTATTGGGATCTGTAAAATCATCTAACTCTACACTGGTGATTTTTGGTTTATTGTCAGTATTTGTTATTGATAAGGTAGGGTAGTGGTGTGCCTGTGGTTGAAGCCAATATTTGATCTTGATTGGTCTCAGTGTGCCCCAAACAAAAAACTGGTAATAAAATTGTGCAGGGGACAGCATATATATTTTGCCTCCTGGTGTAAATGGTGAATCATATTCTTTGTTGGGGATGCTGTACAATTCAAGAATTACTGTATGTTTTGGATTCTCGATTATGCCTGTTATTTCTTTTTCTGCTGTAAGCAATCTGCTTGTTACAGATTCAAGGTGCTCATTGATGGTCCTAACAATCTCATCGTGCCCCGGCTTGATTCTTATGTCCACAGCAAGTTTCTTGTATTGTTGCACAATTTCTTGTAGCTGGGTGGCAAAAACAGACAGAGCATTTGCTTGATTGGATTCCATGGTTCCTAGCTGTTGCTTGATATTAGCTACAATTTGCTGTAAATTTTCAACAACTGCCAATTTTGAATTTTGAGCAGTAAGATCATGGACCTGTCTTCTGATATCCTCAAACAGGGCATGCAGTTCATTAATATGTTGATTGGTTGGTAGAGTGGCCACTGTCTGAGTGAGTTGTTTGATCTCTGTCTGGATATTCTTGATATCTTCTGATTTCAATATGCGATTCACAGCTCTCTTAATATTTTTAAGTTCCTGTGATGTAGGAAGATTTGATACAGTATTTTGCAAAGATTCAAGTGCCAATTTCATATTGTTTAATTCAGAAGCATCAGCCACATTTTGCATAGCATCTTGGAGCAGGGTTATATCTGCCTGAGAGGGTGTTGAATGTTGTAAAATTTCAAGTTTTGTTTGGATATCATCAATCAAATGATGAAAATGAGATAGCTCAGATTCAGTGTTGAGGTTTTCAAGCTTTGTGATCTATTGCTCGACACTGATGAGTGTGTCTACAATACCGGGCAGGCGGGATTCTAGAGTTTCTTGTACATTTGCCAAATCATTTTGCACTGCTGCTATTGTACCTTCAAGATGGGTTATGGTACTTTGAATTTTTCCAAAATCTTCATATGTTTCAAGTTGCAGCTTAATATTTGCTACACTCCGAGTTATTGCACTCAAAGCATCAGAAGATGGCAAGTTGTTCATAAAATTTTCAAGTGTCTCAATTTTTTCTTTAACCTCGGCTATGGCATTGTTCAGAGGGTCCAGATTAGGTATTTGTAATGATTGAATCTGTTCCTTTAGAGTGGAAATCACTAGATCAAAATCTTCTTGTGATTTTATGCTTTTGACAATTGTTTGGAGCTGTGCCTGGACATTATTTATTTGCTCTTCCAATTGTTGTTTCAATTGCTCAGAGTTGGTGGCCTGGGTCTTAAATTTGGCTTGGAGAGCTGCTACAGCCTCTTCTAAACTTTGAAAATTATCCAATGTGGCCAAGTCAGTATATTTCTGAAGCAATAATTTGAGTTCAGAATCAATTTTAAGAAGAGGGTCCATGCATTGTGATTGCAAATTTGTAATTTCTAGTTGAAGACTGGCATTCAGTGTGGTTTGTAAAGCTTGTAAATCACTTCTTAATTTCTTGACTCTGACATCAAGCATCAGAATCTCATCACTGTGATCTTCATGCCTTTTATTGCCAAATATATCATTAGGCATTTTGATTTAGTGGTTATTTATTATTGAATATCTAATTCTTAATTCTATAAAAAAAGGTATAAGCTTGTTATAGGATCCAGGGACCTCAATATATAAGCAGTCACCAGCAGAAACAGTATAAACAGTGCCAGAAATCATGTTTGAGTGCTAAATTCTATAAATATTTTTCCCTATTGAAATCTTGACATCACCCTCAGGGGTTGTAATAAATTGTAATTGACCACCTACAGGTAATTGGTAATGATTTAAATTATTGTTAAATATGTACAATGTTTTACCTGTTTCATCATCAACATCTGTAAGTATGCTGTTCAGATGAATAATTAACAAGGCACTTAGTTTAGATATTATATCAGAAGAGGCTTGTGGTGTTGGCAGGTCCATAACAGCCTGTTTTTTGAACCCAAATAAGTTCATAGGCATGTTTATTTATTTCAAATCATGCTCTGTAATTGGGCATTGATTACCATTTTTCAAATCACAATGCCCCCATGGTAGAGTATGTATGCCACATGACAAAATACATCTCTTATCATCATGTGGGTCCAGAGCCACTTTTCTTACAATATTGCTAGTCAACAAGTGATCCACACTCTGAATTCTATTTTCGGATGTTCTGATTGTGCTACATGATTTGAGGCAATTTTCTAATCTTCAAATTCAAGCTCTTTGTCAACAGTTACTCTGCCAATGCCCTTGGCCTTTTTGGCAACAGCACCACTACATGTTTCAAAGCTGTACATCTTGGCCCTTAACCCAGCAAATGCCACAATAACATCACCAAGTGTCTCATCTTTTAACTTGCCAGGCACCTTTTTGTTGTGGGGTTGAAATCTTGTATGTTCACTGCTATCAAAATATTCAAGCAATTCAGGCTGTGACATATCTTGATAAACATCTTCTGTCTGAATATCAAGAATAAAACTATCTGTGTCCATGTACATCAGTTTTACACGATCCTTATAAAAAGGCTTCAACACATTATAATACAATTTTAACATATGTAATTTGGCCAATTCCAATATCACAGCCCCTACATAAATAGGCTTATCAAACTTAATCTTTGTTTTTTACATGTTGAAGAGTGCCATATTTTCATCATAAATTCTTCTATAATTGAAATTAGGCTTTGCAATCAATTTTTTGCTCAGGCTGGGGTCAGTAATTATTTTAACATCGGTATGTTTTCTGACATTTTCTATGGTTTTGCCATACACAGAATTAACCATAAATTTAAACAAAGATTTATCAAATTGGCTCATTGCAGATGTTCGAAGCTCTGTGTTTGTATCAATATATGGTTTCAACCATCTTGAGTGCCTGAACCTCAAAACTTTTCCAACTTTAGTCACTTGAACACCATGGTGCATCAGAAACTGGAGGTTTTTGTAATATATGACATAACCCTGTTTTGGCTCCAGAGTCATCATCAATTTCTTCTGTTTAGAGCCAGGTGAGCACTGAACCTCGGGAATTGGGGGCAGATCAGAAAATGTGTTGTGTAAATTATCTGGAATTGTCAGATCAACCTCTAAAAAGAGGCCATAGTCACTGTCATCAAAATCCTTAAGATCTTCAATATTGAAATCTTCAACCCACTCAAGCCCTGCATATGGCAGTTTATCCATCATAGCATAACCATACAGGCTGTTTGCATCCACATACAGTATATAATTTGATGGCAGTGCTGGATCATAATCGGGAATATATTTGTTATTTGCTCTGGCATATCTCAGAGCATTGCACCATGCCCCCTCTTATACATTGCTCCATAAACAGATACATATCTTGATCCTGGATCAGATCCAATTGCATTTTAGTATTCAAAAACATTGCAGACCATGCTAAGCCTGGGGCACTGTAAAAATACATTGGATCCAGTTTATAATTTTGCATGGAAGATTTTCTGAATGCCTGCAGTATATCAGCTAAGAGGGTCACATCAAGTTTCAAATATGCATTGTGATAATCACCAAATGTCTGGCATTTTAAATTGTTCCACATCAACTGGGCATGGTGATAATCTTCATCAGTGATTCCAGATCCTCTGATTTTGCTGTAAAACTCTTGTTGTGGTGGCAGAGAACACTCATCAAATTTAGAAAAATCTGTAACATAATCATATGGATATACACCCTTCCGCCTAATTAATTTCAGGTCCTGATTTGGAAACAAAGCACATGTGATTTTGAATTGATCATCAGATAATTGAGTGGCCAGTGTAGCCAGGCTAGCAGACAGAATTCTGTAGGAATCAAGAAATCTTAAGTGAATAGGAACACCATTAACTTTAATTATTTTGCTAATAGCAATATATTTCTCATTATTTTCTGCTAAAATATTTAAATTCTCCTTGTCAAACCCCTCGTATCTGATCAGATGATGGAAATCATAATTGGATGCACCATGGCAAAATATGGGGACAAATTTTGGTCTCTGGATCTTAATATTACAGCTATTACACAGTGCCATTAAGAATTTACCATCTGTATGAGAATGGTGTTTCACCTTGATATTTGTATCTGAAAATTCAGAATCACATACCGGGCATTTTTCTGCATTGTTGAAATCTTCACTCTGTTTCTCTGTTAAAGGCAACATGGGTTTTGATTTTAATAAGACATTAGATGCTATGTCATGGCACTCATTTTCTATTCTATGTGCAAATTCTTTGATGGCATCTGGTCCCATGTGTAAATATTTTTTACTAACAACACCATCCTGTACAATCACATAATAAAAGCTGGAAGGTTCATGTAACTGGTATGGTGTAATTGAAGATTCCTCAGGATCTGGGCTGCAGAATGCAAGAGGTTTGAAGTTTGATTCAAAATCACAGACTATATATGCTGGGTGTTCCAACAAGGCTTCAAACTTTTTGAATTTGGCATTTTCACTTGGCATTGGCATCACCATATGAACAGGTTTATGATTGCCACAGTATTTCAGATGCTCAATTAACTTGTGTTTAGCAATTTCTGCATTTTTTTCACGAACCCCATTCACCATTTTTTGACCATCAAATACAGTTAAACATCTTCGGCACAACTTGAATATTCTATTGGATTTGCCTTGTTGTTTTCTGACTAAAGCTTCAAGACTGTGTATCAGAGTGTAATGATATGTGCCATCCCCTTCAATTAAGAGCAGATCAATCGGAACAGCAGAATCATCATCAAGTGTACTGATTCTGAGAGATGCTATCAAGCAATTGCCACGACCAGTGGAACAAATAAATACATTAATAGATAATTGTTTACCATTGATATCCCTGGCCTTTTTTTCAAATTTATCAAAATTCTGAACAGACATTGGATATTCTAAGCCCTTTATTGCTTCATTAAAAATGTGTTCATATTGTTTATAATAACTTATTCTCTCAGGATGCCTTAAAACTGGAAACAAAGCAGCTAAAATACACCACAAAAAGCATTTCTCATCATTATTTTCAATATTGACCACGGCTCTTTTGTTTTTAATATTGGCAGGTAATGGCAGATATGTAGAACCTTGTAATGGGCTGAATTCAGAAATATTAACATATAACTTGTGTGGAGTTCCGCATAGGCTCCATCCAGACTCTTTTGCTGCAAATTCAGAGTGTTTAATATTCAATTGATCTATCAAACTGCTTATTATTTTTCTGAATTTGTATTTGAATATACAGGTACAGTTTCTGTTATGTGGGGCTGTGTAAATTTTGTGCCATTTGGTTTCTTATATTGTGTAAACAATTTGAGGGACAGCTTATAAGAGCCATTTTGTGCATTTAGAATTGCCTGCACATCAGGATTTACACTGTTCAAAAAATTCTTAATACCACATTTTTGCTCTGATACAAACCGGTAATCCCTAAGTTGGCCAGCAAAACTGCTATGGATAGGTAGTGCATAGCGTGGCTGTTTTGCCGGTCTAGCATTAAGAGGTGTTTCATGCTTCCTTTTCAGACTAGATGTAGATGGTTGTGAGGGCAATGTTGATGACTGTACATAACAAGTACACTTGTGCCACTTGTAATATGCCTTGCTTAATATTTTATGGCATCTTGGACACATTTTTGTGGCCTTTCTGCATTTCTTAGAATCACAAATATGCCAGTGCCTAGACCAATTAGAACTAGATATATTTTTATTACACTGATTGCAATATTTTTGTTTTGGCATTTTTATTGTTTATTTATATAAAATTTCTTGGTCCAAAAAAACAGAACTATGCCAAAACAATTATAACAGCAGTTAGTGGCTGAGCTGGTGCTTTTATACCCAGACAACAGCAATAACTAGGCTCTGGTAATCCCCAATATAAAATAATTTTGCTCTATTATGCTGTTGTATAGCACATTTTACCAGGTTTCAGATCTGGGAGCTATCAATTGTATATCAACTAGCAATAATTATTCTCAAAATCTCACGTGTGGAGATATTATTTTGCCACATGTATTTCAATTTTACACATTTTATCAGGACTCAAACCCGAGCCTCTTGTTTACAAGGCAACAATATTAACACTTTGCAATCAGGGGAGGCTTCACATTTTATCAGGACTCAAACCCAGAAGCCTCCCCTGATTACAAGGCAATAAAAACCATGGGGCTATGCACCACACTCTACTGGGTCTCAGAACCCAGGAGCTATGAGCTTTATATCAATATACACATAGCAGAATCAATCTGAGGGGGGGGGGAAGGGGGGGGCTCATCATTTCTACACTAGAATTCAAGATTCCTGGGATTTTGACAGAAAAACACACTGTAAACAATAAGATCATATGGGAACTTGGCATAGTTTTAAGTGTAGGCAAATCTGTCTGTTGAGGCTTCTTCTTTTCTACACTAGAATTCAGAATTCTTGGAATTAAAATCATATCACACTTGAAGAATTGGGGCATATGCCCCTCTTGACATTGTTTTAAGTATAGCCAAATCGGATTGTTCAATCAAATAACCTCTTCATTTCTACGCTATAAGTGTCCTT
>NC_139254.1:24918269-25025769 GCF_977018435.1 Lepisma saccharinum
CGGGGAAGGAGACTACCTTACTTCAGAGGTAACGGGGAAGGAGACTACCTTACTTCAGAGGTAACGGGGAAGGAGACTACCTTACTTCAGAGGTAACGGGGAAGGAGACTACCTTACTTCAGAGGTAACGGGGAAGGAGACTACCTTACTTCAGAGGTAACGGGGAAGGAGACTACCTTACTTCAGAGGTAACGGGGAAGGAGACTACCTTACTTCAGAGGTAACGGGGAAGGAGACTACCTTACTTCAGAGGTAACGGGGAAGGAGACTACCTTACTTCAGAGGTAACGGGGAAGGAGACTACCTTACTTCAGAGGTAACGGGGAAGGAGACTACCTTACTTCAGAGGTAACGGGGAAGGAGACTACCTTACTTCAGAGGTAACGGGGAAGGAGACTACCTTACTTCAGAGGTAACGGGGAAGGAGACTACCTTACTTCAGAGGTAACGGGGAAGGAGACTACCTTACTTCAGAGGTAACGGGGAAGGAGACTACCTTACTTCAGAGGTAACGGGGAAGGAGACTACCTTACTTCAGAGGTAACGGGGAAGGAGACTACCTTACTTCAGAGGTAACGGGGAAGGAGACTACCTTACTTCAGAGGTAACGGGGAAGGAGACTACCTTACTTCAGAGGTAACGGGGAAGGAGACTACCTTACTTCAGAGGTAACGGGGAAGGGGCTAGCTTCATTTCAGAGGTAACGGGGAGGTTCATTCTGCGAACTAGTAATTTTATGTTAGTTTAGACATCTTGAAGGTAGGAGTAATCGGTAAATTTTAGATATCAAAGGGTTCGATTGCATTTTTACAATATGTCAAGGTGATGAGGGACTGCAATTACTCATTCATTGACAATCTTCCTCTTTATTTGTTTGTTTGTTTGTTTGTTTCTCTCTCTCTCTCTCTCCCTCTGTGTGAGTGTTTGGGCGCGTGCCTCGAAAATGTATGGGAATATATGTAGTTTTCAATTTAGTGCTGCCATACATTAGCCGGTATCGTTTCATCAAATACACGCTCCTCTTCCATGAACTAAAACCAATTTATGTCTCTGTTATCCTACGTTACCTTTAGTAACCCGCAAAAATACATGGCAGTACAGACAAACACGCCTTACATCGTCGTGTGAGAATCAAAGGGGCGTAACCCCAATTTATCACATTTACAGGAGAGGAAATGCAAGGATTGGAATTGGAGAAGTCACCTTACTGCTAAGGGTTGGAATTGGAGACATGTCACCTTACTGCTTAGGGTTGGAATTGGAGACATGTCACCTTACTGCTAAGGGTTGGAATTCGAGACATGTCACCTTACTGCTAAGGGTTGGAATTGGAGACATGTCACCTTACTGCTAAGGGTTGGAATTCGAGACATGTCACCTTACTGCTTAGGGTTGGAATTCGAGACATGTCACCTTACTGCTTAGGGTTGGAATTCGAGACATGTCACCTTACTGCTAAGGGTTGGAATTCGAGACATGTCACCTTACTGCTAAGGGTTGGAATTCGAGACATGTCACCTTACTGCTAAGGGTTGGAATTCGAGACATGTCACCTTACTGCTAAGGGTTGGAATTCGAGACATGTCACCTTACTGCTAAGGGTTGGAATTCGAAACATGTCACCTTACTGCTTAGGGTTGGAATTCGAGACATGTCACCTTACTGCTTAGGGTTGGAATTCGAGACATGTCACCTTACTGCTTAGGGTTGGAATTCGAGACATGTCACCTTACTGCTTAGGGTTGGAATTCGAGACATGTCACCTTACTGCTTAGGGTTGGAATTCGAGACATGTCACCTTACTGCTTAGGGTTGGAATTCGAGACATGTCACCTTACTGCTTAGGGTTGGAATTCGAGACATGTCACCTTACTGCTTAGGGTTGGAATTCGAGACATGTCACCTTACTGCTTAGGGTTGGAATTCGAGACATGTCACCTTACTGCTTAGGATTGGAATTCGAGACATGTCACCTTACTGCTTAGGATTGGAATGCGAGACATATCACCTTACTGCTTAGGATTGGAATTCGAGACATGTCACCTTACTGCTTAGGATTGGAATTCGAGACATGTCACCTTACTGCTTAGGATTGGAATTCGAGACATGTCACCTTACTGCTTAGGATTGGAATTCAAGACATGTCACCTTACTGCTGTTACAAACAGTATTTGTTTTTTTTTTTGTTTCTTTTTGTGATTGTGTATGATTTTGTATGCTTGGATTTCTTCCATGGTTCTGTGTAGCTTATAAGAGCCAATAAGGTTTGAACTTTCAGCCCTCCCCCATGCGACGCGGGAGGAAGTATAAATATGGCCTGTGTCAGAGGACAGGGGGAGTGTGTTTTTGAACTGGATAGCAGAAGGGAGAGCGTTCTTCGGGCTCCAGTGGCCTCCCTTGAGAAAAAGCATCCCGAAGCAGTTCTGCCGATGCTCAGCTTTCCACTTGGCAGTTCTGCCGTGGGGCTCAAGTTAGAGGAATGTAAATAATGTAACTTAGAGAATTATTGGAAGAATTCGAGCCTTGTTTTGTTAAATTGTAAATAAATGTATAAAGCCCATTTCTGCTAGTTTCAGCCATCACCCTGCAACATTAATTTCAGTAAGTTCTTGCCTGTGATTGATTCTTTGGTTCCGAGCGCTCTGGTGAGGAACGGGATGGGAACCCAGGACTAACGAGCCTATTTAATTGTTTATTGGGTTTTTTCCTGCCAGAAGCGGCCCGGGTAAGGGTGGAGTGTTGCGGAACACTGCTTAGGATTGGAATTCGAGACATGTCACCTTACTGCTTAGGATTGGAATGCGAGACATGTCACCTTACTGCTTAGGATTGGAATGCGAGACATGTCACCTTACTGCTTAGGATTGGAATGCGAGACATGTCACCTTACTGCTTAGGATTGGAATGCGAAACATGTCACCTTACTGCTTAGGATTGGAATTCGAGACATGTCACCTTACTGCTTAGGATTGGAATTGGAGACATGTCACCTTACTGCTTAGGATTGGAATTCGAGACATGTCACCTTACTGCTTAGGATTGGAATTCGAGACATGTCACCTCACTGCTTAGGATTGGAATTCGAGACATGTCACCTCACTGCTTAGGATTGGAATTCGAGACATGTCACCTCACTGCTTAGGATTGGAATTCGAGACATGTCACCTCACTGCTTAGGATTGGAATTCGAGACATGTCACCTCACTGCTTAGGATTGGAATTCGAGACATGTCACCTCACTGCTTAGGATTGGAATTCGAGACATGTCACCTTACTGCTTAGGATTGGAATTCGAGACATGTCACCTTACTGCTTAGGATTGGAATTCGAGACATGTCACCTTACTGTTAAGGAATGGAATTGGAGATATGTCACCTTACTGTTAAGGAATGGAATTGGAGATATGTCACCTTACTGTTAAGGATTGGAATTGGAGATATGTCGATATGACTCCAAATAGAACTCTTGAGGAGAGTTTATTTAAACAAAAATAAAAACTGCATTTTTGGAGTTACGTTGCTCTCTCAGATGACGATATAGGATTCGTACATATTATGAGTTCGCAGAGTGACACGCTAACCACTACATCAACAACAATGAACTTGGCTTATTTATATCTCTTCGGGCCACAATAGGAGCGCTTATATGCACAAGGCACCGCTATCACTTCGCGATGCATCGTCGTGTAATCTATCCATTTCATCGCATTGTCACCGTCAGCCGCGGTGCATAATTATGCGAAAGGAGGCCCGCAATTACCTTGCCATTCTAATCCCAAACGTGCTGTTTAACAAGCATTGTAAAATGTCAAAACTGACGCAACCAATAAAGCCACTCCGTCATTAACATTTCTCATCACGCGTCCCTCGTGGCAATGACCTAGGGGCTGAGTTTGCCTTTGAAATTACGGCTACGAGGTGCGGCGCTTACTCAAGCCGCATATCCTTGCATGCTCTTTAAGTCGTATGCACCGGTACTGGAGGACTGCTTATTGTAGGGTCGTTGCAGATAAATCCAAGTGTAATTCCAGGCTCCCCACGATAAATCTTCCCAAATACACACCAAGAAAATCACCTGCGTGACAGGGTTGCACAAGTCACCTTACAATTTACAATATTGTACCGTTAAAATTTAATAGTCTGCCTGTAAATTTACAAAAATGCGCACAACCGTTCTTTAAAAAATAAATATGAATATTTCATCGCCAATAACGATAGATAATGATTATTCATTTCTGATACGTGCACCGTAAATGTATTTATTTAACCTGATTCTTTAAAATCATATTAAATACGGGAACGACCATTAATACTTTAAAAACAGACATGGTATTTTCATCATTTCTGATACGTGCACCGTAATTGTATTTATTTAACCTGATTCTTTAAAATCATATTAAATACGGGAACAACCATTAATACTTTAAAAAACAGACATGGTATTTTTTTGTACGGTAGTTCGATGTCATTTCTCCTTTCAACTTTTTATTGTAGTTGTTTAAAATCTTTAAAAATGTTATTCTTCCCTGTCCCCTCATCAGTTTGGTTATTCTTCTCCTCCTCTGCCTACTCTTCCGTTCATTGAATCATTAAGTTGGTGTTTTAAGTTCACTTTATGCACAGTAAGGCTAAACGGGACTGGACCTACAGTTTAAAGTGGGATCCGAACCACTATGTGCCTCCACCGGGTATCGAAACCCAGGACCCCATTACAAGGCGACGACGCTACTACTGCGCTATCAGGGAGGCACACTTCTCAGTCGATATATATATATATATATATATATATATATATATATATATATATATATATATATATATATATATGTATACCCGTACAATCTAATTCTTTCGACCCATCCCTCAGATTATTGATCGTAAGCCGCACGTCACTACTGATAACTTAGCACGTATAAAATGTCTGTCAAAAAATTGAAAGGAAATTATTAGTTTTGAGAGCTGGTCCGAGAGAAATGGTTCAATGAATTTCAAGACGATTATTTCAAAGATTTATATTAATATATATATATATATATATATATATATAAAACTATCCCATGCGCACTGCAAGTAGTCACGAAGGGCCGTAGGCCCTACATATTCCTGATCTCGGACAAACTGAAGGTGATGTGATCTGCCTCTGAATGCCTTTAACAATGGGTATCAATTGAGTCCTCAGAATCTCTTTCTGCAAAGACATAGACGGAAAATTGAACGCTACTACTCCGGAATTCGAACTCCGGTTCGTAAGACGATCTACGGACTTGACCACCACGGGCCTCTCCGATGGCGCAGTGGTAACGTCCTCGCCGTGTAATCAAGTGTTCGATAAACGGTGGAGGCACATTGCACAGTGGTGCGGATCCCACTTTAAACTGTAGGTTCGGTCCCGATTAGCCTATCTATGAATAAAGTGGACTTAAAACAACAATTCAAAGACCACCACGGGTAGTTCCTTAAACCCACAAACTCTTGACAAATATATTTGGTTAAGTTAATGCAAGGTAGATATGTTTAAAGTGCTTTCAAAGCAAAGTCTAATCTAATCAGGAATGAAATCACGACAACAGCCAAGTGTCTTCAAGAGCCGTATTTAGGATTAAATCTATGATAATGTCTTGAACGATTTAGCGAATTCGCTATATATATATATATTTGTATAAATTGATTGATTGAATTCGTGTTTAAGTCCACTTTATGCACAGTAAGGCTAATCCGGACTGGACCTATAGTTTAAAGTGTGATCCGAACCACTATGTGCCTCCACCGGGTATCGAACCCGGGACCCCCTTGATTACAAGGCGACGACGATACCACTGCGCCATCGGGGAGGCCTATATTTGTATAAAGATTACATGAAAATGTATTCAGGTTCACGGCTGCATATTTAAGCAGTTATTTATAGGGTGTGGATTTATAGGCACAAAAAACTTTTCAAATAGACAGGCAAAATAGGCACCAAAAATGATGATAGGCACTTAAAAAGTACCCTAAAATTAAAAGTGCATTAAAATTGGCTAAAAGCTAGGTCTTTAAAAATTTTCACTCCTTTTCATGTTTCCGTGTGTTTCTTACTTTGAGTTGCTTTCCCGCCATTTTGTAATCGCGACGATGAGGATGGAGAATGATTAAATGAAATTGACAAGAAACACCGCTCAGGAATCGCACGCGGAACCCTCGATGTACTGATTGACTCCTACAACCTTTCAGCTGAACAAAAGGGGAGTCTGTTGGCGTCGTTTTGTCCAAGTATGAGTCACAAACCATTTCTTTTTTAATGTTATTTTGCTTGCCCTGATTAAGGGATATTTGAAATCTCCATAGATCTGATATTCCTTGCGACCGTCAAATCTGGCGAATACCAGATTTCAGTCAGTTCAACATAAACAAAGACTTACCTTCTTCAATACAGGGAAAGCCAAAGACGCATCATACAGCTGAAGTAAGCAAAAAAATTGCAGAACAGGTGTTTTAGGCACGATTAAGCCAAATAGGAGCTAATCCTCAAAATAAGCATTTATAGGCACTATAAAAATAAGTTTTCGGACTAGAACCACCATGAAACGAACTTTAAACATTAAAGCCTACATTTTACTACAAAGGAACAAAGAAGGCAAATAGGTAAAAATCCAGTTATTTATGTAGCGGATATCACTTCATGACGTCACGATTCATCGACCTCTCGGGCTGAGTCTAAGAATATCCGAGCGGAAATCGAGACACTCGTTATAGATTCAAGGAAGATCTTCATCTACATGAAAATATATTCTGCTTATTTATACATAACCATGCATTAATATATAGCCATACTCTTTGCTCAAGTACATAACTTCGTCTTAACTTCATCGACATGAGCACTATTCTTTGTTCAATTTAAGAACCAAGGTAATGTAAACAAAAGCACGTAACTTACGAGAACATCATTGGCTATTTCTAATGGCAATTGACTGCAACGCACGAGTATGCAACGTACAAGTACACTCCAGTAAAGCTACTTTATCGGGGGTTATTGCATGAAATTTTATAATCTAAGTCCAATATATCAATGTGCGAAGTATATCAAGAATTAGACAAGCCATGTGCTTTTGTTTACATTGACTTATTTCTTACAGTGGGGGGAGAATAGTTCAGTATTGGAGCTCTATCATATGCACTAACCTTATTCCCCTGGAACGTATACTACCGATATAAACCAATTGGATTTCTCTCAAAGTCACGTGCATTTCTTACAATGATTTCGTTTTGACAGCGGACGGACGATATTCACAGGACCTATTTCCTACTTAACATCCTACTCGAAATTCAACTTACTCGAAAACTAACTAACGTATATAATGCCGTGCTAGTTTGCTCGCATGTAATTTTGCATTTTTTACACCTGTCTGTAAAGGACACATGATACTTTAATAAGGCAAATTATCGTAGCTGCAAGAAGGAATAGGGTTTAAATTAAGCGCCAAAAGTGGAAAATGTTAGCTGGGGGAATGTTTGGTCGAGAGTGAGGTCAGCTGCATGTTCCTATGGTTTAACATGGTGTCAATGAGACAGCTGGGGGAATGCCTTGCAAATATTTTGCTAGATCCCCCCCCCCCTCACTTCGAGCACTGGGTTTAATAAGACAGTAGGGAGGGGGATGCTCGATATCTTCGCCAAAGTACTATACTTTAAAATTCCAATCAACAGAAACGCAATCAGTGTAAAAATTTATAAATTTTAGCATTCAACGTGGTTAGTCGACTTCTTTATCGTAAAGCGAATGACACGCAAACAGTTGTAACCTCGTAACAAATGACACAAAAGAATAAATCATATGTTTATAACAAAATGGCTATCAGAACACACACAGAAGTAGGTTCATCAACATTATGTCACGATAAACTCACTTGACTTTCGTCGCATGCAACTTCAATTACAATGAGTTGATTGTTTAGAAATTGTAAGATGTTGAAAAGGAATTTTTAGCGGATGATATAAATTATTGTATTGTGATCCACACAAACGCATACGAGAGATCGTCCGTCTGATAGTTTAATTGTTAACTGCGAAGGCATGTGACAAGCATAGTGAGGAAAGATGGTTTTCATTTGGTCTGGTTTATTTTACTTCGCTTTTATGCCAGTTTTGCTTAATCGTGAGGATGAGTGATTATATGAAGAAGTTGATGAAGGGACACTCACAAAGAACACACATGCCCAGGTTGGGACTCGAACCCCGGAGCCTGGCGTCGTAGCACATTGTGATAACCACTCCGCCACATAGGGTGACGAGGAAACAGGAGTTTTGGGTGATATTGAAAAAATATCGTTCAGGCGATATCAACCAGACGATATATCGTCACGATATTTTGGCGATGTATATCGTGTCAGCGATATATCGATTTGATTGATTTGTGGTTATAAGTTCACTTTATGCACATAAAGGCTAATCGGGACTGGACCTACAGTTTAAAGTGGGATCCGAACCACTGTGCCATGTGCCTCCACCGGGTATCGAAACCGGGAACCCTTGATGACAAGGCAACGATAGGCAGCAATATATCGTCATATATATATCGTCACGATATTTGTCGATATGTGTCGTGGAGACGATATATCGCCGATATCACGAAACGGAAAAAATATCATATTGTATCGTCTGTGACGATACTTTCTTGACGATATATCGCGACATCAAAAGATATCGTCCATCCCTAGACTTTACATGATTCTTCATGAGAAACGTGATGGTAAGAGACCTGCAGAAAGCCTAACATGAACATGGAAAGAGTATTGATTGATTGATTGGTTTGGCTTATTTTACTTCGCTTTTCTGCAACCTTTGACTAATCGCGAAGATGAGAATGAATGAGAATAAGATGAAGTAGATGAAGGGACAATCACGAATATAAATGGACAGCACACAACACGAGCCCCTCAGAAGATTATACTGGCCGTGGGTCCAGGCGCCAGAGCCTCGTTGCCTGCAAGAGCACAGTACACCCTGTTGAGGTTGACCTTTGGGTGCCTTCTGAAAAGGTCACCCCTTACAGATTTGGTATTTTAAGTCCACTTTACGCACATAAAGGCTAATCGGGTCTGGACACACAGTTTAGTGGGTTTTTGATTGATTGATTTTGTTTTTAAGTCCACTTTATGCACAGAAAGGCTAATCGGGACTGAACCTACAGTTTAGTGGGTTTTTGATTGATTGATTTGGTGTTTTAAGTCTACTTTATGCACATAAAGGCTAATTGGGACTGGACCTACAGTTTAAAGTGGGATCCGAACCACTATGTGCTTCCACCGGGTATCGAACCCGGGACCCCTTGATTACAAGGCGAGAACGCTACCACTGCACCATCGGGAAGGCCGAGGTGTAATTTAAGTAAAATATGGAAACTCGACCAGTATTCGAACCGGAAGTAGAAAATCAGGTGAAATGTGGGGGTAACTAAGTTGGTGGAGCAATGACACGGTATATCAAAGACCCGGGTTCGAATCCGGACCAAACCTAAAGATTTCGCTGAAATTCCTATGAGGACTGATTTTGCCAAGGGCACAAGCAGGACGAGGCTCTGGTGTTGTGAAGGCAATAAACCTTCCTAGCTTTGGAATTTCTGAGAAACACAGTTTCCATTTTTCTCTGTCCTGTAGATGCAGACTTTTCCATCATGCAGCAGCATATATTTGAGTAACGGCACTTAAGCACCTTTACGGTCAATATCTCCTCATTGCATAACTAATCATTTCGGCGAGTAGCGAGCGACCGAAGATAATGGTGAATACCTCCCGTCAATATTATAAACGTAAATTTTTACATTCCGATTAGTCATAAATTAGCTGGGGTTAGAGAGGACTGGCAGCAATAATTAATAAGCGTAAAAAAACACATTTCGGTACCCATGACTGAAGAATTCTTTCACAAAGAATATGTGAAATGTGCGTTGTACCAGAGAAAGTTACATGCAAATGAGACTGGAAGATAATTCGTGAAGAGTTATAAATTTCTTAATATTTATTTCACGTCGTTTATTAGTTAACCGCAACGTTTATGGTCATCGAAGGTTCTGGGCTCGAGCGTTTAGATTCAGTGTGCCTGTTCCTTTATTTATCTTTTATTCATTCCTCTTAATAATCGCGATTCACCCAAAGTGACAGGAATTGCCATCGTACGAAAAGGATTCAGTCCATCTCTAGCTGCTGTTTGTCACCAGAGCCTCAGTTTGTCTAAAAGTATTCAATAAGCACTTTAATGATGACAAATATTAGGACACGCATACACAGGGTGGGCATGTGTGTTCTTTGCGTATCCTTCATCAAATCATTCATTCTCATCTTCCCAATTAGCCAAAAATGCCGGAAATAGTCAACTAAAATAAATCAAATCAATTGTAAGTCACTATCTACTTACATACTTTTTTTAATGCTATGCTGTCATAAAGATATGAACCTTTAGTGCAAATTCGTGTAGTTACAAACCGTTAATTGATTGGTGTTGAATTTTGTGTATTATCAAATTTTCCATTTCAGACCCAGATCGCTGATGAACGTGGAGGAGTTGCTGATTTACTCAACAAAATTCTGTTTAGCGATGAATCAACGTTCCACAAATGTGGAAAGGTTAATCGACATAGTTGTAGCATTTGGGCAAACGAAAAAGCAACAAATTTTGTTAAATGGGAATGACACACACCGAAAGCGAATGTATGGCTTATCGCTTTGGGCTCTGTCGACACACTGATGGTCGTCATATGGAACCCTAATTCTTTACGGCATATACTTTGAAATAAATATATTTTTATATATCAAGCCTGTTTTTCTCAATTCCAATTAATTTTCAGAATAGAAAGTGATTTTTGATATATCCTATACATTCTCGAGAACGTTTCGAAGAACAGTGCTGTTATTTTAAACTCTGAAAACTATTTAGAACCCTTAAAGGTCAATATCATCAATTTTGCATTGACTGTGATCTAGAATACGTAAGGGAAAAACACTTATGACAGCACCAAACTACAATAGAAAAAGCAACATAGAAATTATAGGGGGAACGGGAAGAGAAAATATCTATTCGATTAACTTTAACTTCCTTTCTACAGGGTGAGCCAAAAGCTCCATTACCCCGTAGGTATGCGAGTCCGTGCTGTGGTAGTGATTCGTAGTGGTTGTAGTTCTAAGTGGTAGTAGTAGTTGTGTGCAGATAGTGATGTAGCTCTCAGCAAGATGGAGCACCAGCCCATTTTTCGATTGCCGTGCGAGAATATCTTAATGAAGTGCTTCGTAACAGATGGATTGGACGTGGTTCTCCACAGTTACCAGCACCTCAGAACTGGCCTCCCAGAAGTCCCGATCTTTCATCGTGTGATAATGCATTGTGGGGTTATACCAAACAGCAAGTTGGCGGCACGCGTTACCACACAACTAACGAACTGAAAGAAGCCGTTCGGCATGCATTTGCCACGATCACTCGCACAATGCTGCGAAGAATTTCACACCGTACCCGGTGGCGCATAATTCTCTGCTATGAAAATGATGGTGTCCACACAGACATTCTGGACTAAATTGTTGTCTGTAAACTCCTCAGCTAAGATGTCTCGTCTCTTATCATACTCTATTTACTTCAGATCCATAACCTTCCCTCGTCGCAAAATACATAGGGGTGATGGGACTTTTGGCTCACCTTGTAGTTGTACTTATTTACAGCTCTACCAAGAAGAAAAGCACACTGAACCGCCAAGCGAGCGAAGGGGGCGTAGGTGATGCAACCAGCTACTTGCCACGTAATCCTGCCCCTGCGTTGCCAAATTGTGCGGCGTTCTTAAACACATTGTCGTCACCTTCATTCAGTGCCAAATGTTTGTATCGTCACGAAAGCTGAGACGTAATATTTAACGCAGTTCAGAGAAGTTTTCAATATGGCAACACGGGCGCACTCTGGCACAAGCGAAGGGGGAACACTTATCGTTCTGCGCTGACAAAGAGAAGTAAACAAATGACTGTTCACTTTAGTTCGCGAGCAGGCCTCGGCCTTTGTCTTCTTGGCGGCCGATATCTGGGGACAGGGTACTGCGAAGTAATCCTTCGAAGTATAATTATATCCTTCGTTATTCTTTTCAACCATTGTTCCATCGTATTATTTTCAAATCGTGTGCAGTAGAAATCTTATAATAAAATAATTTCATTTCCGACACTTTTCTTTGTGAACGTCAGGTTTCCCATTGACTAAACAGAATTTAATAGTTTTCCATCTGAAAAATTTATCTATATATAAGTTTCAAATAAGTAATGAAATTTCAAAGGTATTTAATTTCAAGCAGATGGTGTTCTGCAAGGAAAGAGGGGATTCCAAATGAATATTTTCACTTGGTGTGCTTTTCAAGGCTCAAAGTGTCAGAAAAAAATGCAATTTCAACCAGACCCTCTTCAAATTTTCTGATTTTTCGTTCATAGGCTTATCTTAATGTATGAAATATTTATCGACACCAAATTCAGTTAGTTTTGGAATTGTGGAGGGCGGCCGGAGTATAGGCCAGCGTCTTGTCAACTTCAGTCATAACTCAAGAGATGTGGCTCATTGGAAAGCATTTGAAACAACCTTCAAAATGATATACAACACACTTATATTTGCACTTGTTGGATTGTCACAGCCAATGACCTCGACCATTGACCTTGAATATCATAAGAATACTTTAATGTTATGCCAATTTATCTGCGCAAGGATAAAGTACGTACACGACGTCAACAGATCAAGTCGCAGTAGTATTGGCAAGAGAGCACAGGTAAACAGTAACAGCGAAAATAAGGGTGGCTGGGTATCTCAGATGGTAGAGGAATGCCTTTCGAGTCCTGGTCGATCCTGAATTTTTCGCTGAAATTTCTATGTAGTACATTTCCTTTAAGTGCCAAACAGGTAAAATCAGTCTATTTTTGACAATGTTTTGCGAGTTCACATTTTTCCTGAACAACTAATAAATACAAGAATACCCTTTGTTTCCATTTGAACTCGTATTTATGATGCAGCAATATAACATTAAAAAGGGATGGTAAGGTGAAATTTCTAGGGATGCTATCGACTTGTCATCTATTGTCTCGAGTAAAGAAATATACAATATAAGCAACGTAAGAGTATGTCGCTGCACAAAACCTTCACGGCGTTCAGAGGTCATGGAGGGGAATAACTTTTCTTCATACTTTCTTCCCTGTTTACAGCTTCATTTCCATTTTTATGCCGAATATATGCAACTACGTAGCACAGGCGATCAACTGCCACTAATAGATTGACTTTGTACTTAATGTTAACAAAACAGGTGACTTGTCTATATACAGGGCATGCACAAAAGAATGGTGCGGTTTCAAAAGTTAATTAAAAAAGTTATTTCTCACGTTACACGGGCACAACAAACATCGCCAGCAGCGGAAACTGTCCAAGTTTCTTATGCGTTAATTATAAACCTTCAATGTGTGCACGACATCCATCCACACGGTAATCAAACTCATCCCAGACTCGGTGTTGCATGTCCGCTGTACTGGCCTGCAGTGCATACGTCATCCTATCAAGAAGTTCATGGATGGACATGGGCAACGTTAATACATAAACACTACCTTAAATGAAATCACATGGTGATCCGGCGGATGGGGTGGCCAGGGGCGAAGGTTTTTTGCCGCACGTCTAGCCCAGGGCTTTGGAAGAACACCAATGAGAAGCACTCGCACGTTCCTGTGAAAATTGGGGGAGGGGGGGCTCCGTCCAGTTGTAGACTGTAGGCTAATAGTCATAATTGGTATTCAGTAGGGACACCCTGCTTGAAGTTGCTCTAGCCACTGGCTTGGAGGGACTTCACTGAACCGTCTCATGCACTCTTTAAATGTTGTCACCAGACACATGAGGTCGGCCAGGACTCTTGCCTTTACACAAGCATCCAGTTTCCACAAAGTGTCGCTACCACCTGGTTATGTTATTCACGTGCGGTGTGTGTTTTTTAAACCGGAGCACCCAGAAATCCTTCTTCTGCTGGTACGCCATCTTGGAAACTGACCCCGCAGCTTCCCGACAAGCATGAGAATCGAACTGTTGGTAGCGTATGAGAAACTTTGGACAGTTTCCGCTGCTGACGGTGTATGTTGCAACCGCGTAAGGTGAGAATAAAATTTGTTATTAACTTTTGTCCGCACCATTCTTTACTGTATGCCCTGCATTATCAGTAGACCTCTGATTTTAGGTTTTCAACTTATTTTTTTTTCCTTTACAGGTATGTAAGAAATAAGTTATGTCAACGATTGATTAAAAAACGCAACAACTGACGAAGTTTTATAGTGCCCAAAAAAAACCATTTCGCTTGTTAGAACCTATTTTAGATTTTTGCGCCTAAATCAAGCCTTTTTTAGGTTTTTACATATTTTTAAAAGTTTTACAGATTTTTTTTTGCCGCACAGAGGCATTTGCTTTGTTTGGTCACCAAAAAATTCAATGACGAACGTATTTGAAATGTACTTTGTCGATTTCCTTTCCTCCAAGTCCTTGGTGATTTTTCAAAGCACTAAACTAAGCAAAATGTCTGGTGCCACTGTTACCCGTACAATCCAAAATTGTCTGTCTTGCTCACTTTCGCGTCACTTCGGTGCTTTGTGAGAAACTAACATTTCAGTACTGAAGTTTGCACCACTGACTATGTATTTGTTGAAATATTATTTTCAGCATATAAGACGATCCTCACAGACAAAATTGCTGAGTTTGACTGTGGATAACATGAAAAAAGATTGTTTCCTAACTATACGGCGAAGAGTGGATTTTAATAGCAAATTTCCAATGGTAAGTTCTGCCAACGACGTAGGGTTAGGCAACACGCATAACGTTATGGAAGATAGTGCGTATTTCAGGATATAGGTGACTATACCTAATCAGCATTTTTCAGGAATTTTGAATTATTTTAATTTCTTTGAACCTACTTCAAGATTTTTCAGGCCTAACTTAATATTTTTTAGGACCTATTTTAAAATTTCTAGAACCTATTTGGGCATGTCCATAAATTCAAGATACTTTTGGTCAAATCTTAAAAGTGTCACTATACCAACAAGTTATACATCATTTTGAAGATGAAGCTTTGAAGTTTAAGAATCTGTAATCATTTTTTTCCCTATACCTAATAATTGTCAGGTTGTATGAGTTTTAACAAGACAATGAATGTTGATGTCAATTTACGTGAAATTTAATATGTATTGGATATTTTTTTTAAAACTAACTAACTCTCTAGCCTTCTTAAACCCGAAGGTTCATGGCTGCAGCAACATAGGCCTTCCATTTGTCCCTATCTTGAGCAAGATCTATATATTCTTTTCCATCCCTACCAATTTCCTTTAGGTCCATCTCAACGTTGTCCCTCCATCTTCGTTTTGGCCTTCCTACAGGTCTCTTACCAACGGGTTTCCCAACAAGAATCCTGTGAACTCCTCTTTCCTCTCCCATTCGTGCCACATGGCCTGCCCACCTAAGTCTTCTTGATTTAATTATTCTAATAATATCTGGACATGAATACAAATTATGTAGTTCTAAATTATGTAACCTTCTCCACTCACCTGTCTCCTTATCCCTTTTAGGTCCAAAGATTTTCCTAAGGATCTTATTTTCAAATACTCTCAATGTAAGGGATCAAGTTTCACACCCATATAATACTACAGGCAAAATTACTGTTTTGTATACTTGAACTTTTAGTTTCTTAGATATTAAACGAGAAGACAAAAGTTTATGAAGAGAGAAGTAACATGCATTTCCTGAATTAAGCCTACTTTTTATTTCCTCTTTATTATAATTTTCATTTGTTAATATTACTCCTAAGTATTTGAATTTGGAAACTGGTTCAAACGTGTTGTTATCAATAATTAGATTTTGATTATTACCTAACACTTGGTTTCGACCTGTAAGCATATATTTAGTTTTCTCTTTGTTAACTTCCAAACCTATCTCTCTAGCAGTTTTGAAAAATATTTTAGCATTATTCTTAATTGTATTTATATCATCCCCTAACAAGTCTACATCATCTGCATATGCTAACAACTGATTCAGACCATTTAATTTTAGTCCTTCTTTAGTTTCTTTTACCTTCCTAACAGCATATTCTAAGGCAAAATTAAAGAGCAATGGAGATAATGCATCTCCTTGTTTTACCCCACCATGAATTGTAAATTTGTCAGACACATTAATACCCACACGAATTTTACTTTGTTTCACTGGTGCATACTTTTATCATACTAACAAGCTTCTTAGGTATTCCAAACTCGACTAATATATTATATAATTTATCTCTTTTGACCGAATAATATGCTTTTTTGAAATCAATGAATAGCTGATGGACATTTTGATTATATTCCAACATTTTTTCAAGTGTCTGTCTAATGTGAAAAATTTGATCTGTAGTTGATCTGTTACGTTTAAATCCACATTGATAATCACCTATAATTTCATTAGCATATGGGGTTAGTCTTGTTAAAATAATGTTAGATAATATTTTATATGTTGTTGAGAGTAGAGAAATTCCACGGTAATTATTGCAGTTCATTTTATCACCTTTCTTAAACACAGGAACAATTATGGATTCTTTCCACTGTTGAGGGATTTCTTCTTTATTCCATATTAAACAAATTAAATTATGAATTTGACATATTAATGAATTTCCAACATATTTAATTAACTCAGCTGGTATTAAATCAATGCCAGGTGCTTTGTTATTCTTTAACCTTTTAATAGCATCTTTAACTTCAGTCAAGTTAGGTTCTGGAACTAAAGGTTCTGCTGTGTGCACTTCATTTATCTCCTGATTCTGATTTATCTCCTACATGGACATTTAAAAGGTCATTAAAGTAGTTCTTCCATCTATTTAGAATATCGCTTGGGTCAGCTAGAAAATCACCGTATTTATCTTTTATCAAGTTTACTTTAGGTTGCCATCCCTTTCTAAATTCATTTACACCTTTATATAAATCTCTGATATTTTTGTTTTTGCTGTTTGTTTCAATTTCGTTAATTTTGCTTTTCAAGTAATCTCCTTTTTTACTTCTAAACGTGTGGTTAACTTCTCGCTTTATTCTATTATAATTGTTTAGATTTGTATCATCAGAGTTATTTAACCACCTAAGTCTGGCCTGATTTCTTATTTCTATTAAATTATGACATTCATTATCAAACCATGGCTTACTTTTTCTTGGTTTATGGTATCCTATACTTTCTTTAGCTACTGATTCTATTGCATTACGTATGTGCTCCCAATTCGTATTTACGTCTGTTTCATTTATATTTTCATCATCATTTAAATCCTGCAAAACATCAAATCTATTTGACAGTTTAATTTGGTAATCTTTCTTAATTCTTTCATCAGCAAATTTTCCTGTATTAAATTTTATAACTTTTAGATTTTGTTGCTTATGATTTATAACTCCGAGTCTTTCTTTTAAATTTTTTTAAAAGGATATTATAATTTAAATACCATATTATATATTATTTTCATGGAGTTATATGAGTAAAATATTTAATTTCACTGAAAACTTTTAGTGTTATGAGTATATAATACTAATTTTTATTTAAATATTATTTTAAAATAGAATGTCCCTTCCGGAAAACGTTTTACACAACTTATTAACCTGTGGCCCAAACGAGTTAACAAAATTTGATGAAAACTCTAGACCAAAGAAAGGTTGTTTGTCCCAATGTTATTACACATCTTTGAATTTTTTATTCATCTGCACAGAGATCTGGCAACTATGTAAAAAGTTGTCCCTTCCAAAAAAAAACATGGCCGCCGTTTGTTTACGTTTTTTTCTGAGAGCACTGCGTTTATTGTGCATTTTCATGGAATAAAAGCTGAATAACTGTAATGTTATTTACAAAACGAACTTAAGCAAGTGTTTTTAAGTATTTTATTACACATTTAAGGACATTTAAAATGGAAACAACGCCTAATCCTGCGAAGAAGGAAATCACTAGTGCGGATCGCAAAAGATGTTTGGAAAGCCAAACTAACACCCCAACAAAAAAGAAGAAGTTAAGCTAAAAGATAGAGAACGAAAGAAGGCGAAAAACAAGGCTACATTAACAGAAACAGAACGAATAGAGAAGCGAAAAAAGAACGTTTAAAGAAGAATACATACAGAGCAAAACTCAAAGCGAAGAAATTAGCGGCTAGTCAGAGTAATGCAAATTCTTACTAGTCGCCACACGCCTTGCGAAAAGCAATGAGTAAGGTGCAAAAATTTCTCCCACATAGCCCCAGGAAGCGTGTAGTTGTTTTGAAAGAATTGATTCGTACTTCAGGGATTAAGCTGTCTCCTGTGAAAAAATCGTCTAAAGGAAGAAAAGGGATGTCGGATGCCACAAGATCTGCTGCTTTGCAGTTTTTCAACCCTGAAGATGTATCCCATAACACACCAGGTAGGAAAGATTCCATAACTATCAAGTCTGCAGAAGAGAAAAAGGAAACCAAGCAAAAGAAATATATGCTCTACAACTTACGCGAAGCGTACGCAATGTTCTGCGAACAGCATATAGAAGAAAAAATTTGCATGGCATCTCTTCGTCCTCAAGAAATTTTGCCTGTTAGTGAAATTCCAGCCAATGTGTGCGTCTGCCCACAACACGAAAATCTAAACCAGGGCGCGAAATTTCCGGTCGCCATTGGCGACCAAAAGTTTTGGGCTGGCGACTAAAATTTCGTTGTTTCAAATGTGTGTCAAACACGCCTCAAGACTTCACATTTTGAGAGAAACGGCAGAAGTTATAGAGGAAATTCTAAAACTGAGTGATATACATACACACTATTAGGTGGTTAGCCAGCAAAGCACGTGCAAAAAGAGCTCCCTTGCAATCATGGAAAGCTGTTGTGGCCCATAGAAAAGACAATGATGGCGCTAAAGCTAAGGATTTGCTGAAAAGTTTGAAGCAATTTAAATTTGTTAAGCTTCTGTACTTCCTTTTGGATTTCTACGGGAAATTGAACCCTTTAAGCGTGGCACTACAAAATAAGAATCTTTTGATTTCATCTCTGAAAATAAGAACTGAACACTGTATTTCAGTTTTGGCTGACCTGGAATATAATGTTGGACCAAGCGAACAAGATTTCTTGGACCATGTATCCATTTCAGGGAAGATCAGGGATGTGCAAGAGTTTCAGACTGTTAGAGGAAACTTAATTAACAATGCGAAGGTGTACATCACAGAAACATTGCCGTCTATGTCAACAGATGCGATTGCATCTCTGCATGTTTTCGACACCTTGGGTTGGCCTCCCAAAGAAAATATTCTTCAGTTTGGGATAGAAGAAATAAAGAAGATCTACATATACTTTAACCCGATCCTTTATAATGAGAAAATGGATGTTCTGTCAGCAGAGTGGACAGAATACAAACTTTTGTTTCCTTCTCCAGCTTTGAATCAGACGCTGGAGAAGATCCACAGTGCAGAGTGTTCAGCAAGATTCCCCAACTTGCTCCAGATTTTGACATTTTGTGCTGTTCTACCAGTGAGCACAGCCTCATGTGAGGGAGGTTTCAGCTGTCACAACAGACACGAGACTATACTTACAGGAACTCTCTGAAGACTGAGACACTAGATGATTTGCTCAGAGTTTCCGTAAACGGACCCCCCCCCCCCACCATCCTCCCTGTCAGAGTTTGACCCAGCAGCTGCGATTGATAAGTGGTACTTCAGTGCAGAACGACAGCGCTACACAAATATTAATATTTAATAATTGCTCATATTTTTATTATTTATCAATATAAAATAGTGGCGACCAAAGATTTTAGTCCGGCGACTGATTTCAAACTTGAAATTTCATGCCCTGATCTAAACTTTCTTCTAGCTGCCCATAGAATCACAAGATATTAGTCGAGCTTGCTGTCTGTGACCCGAGCAATAAAGAGTGCATGAAAAACGAATGCCAATCTTGCAAGGACACGAAGTTGTTTGATCAGTGGGTCGCAGAACATCTTGATTTGCAAGACGATGAAACTGTACTTTTAAAATGGTTATGGGGAAAGGATGTTTCCGGTCGAGATGCGAAGTTGTGTAATGAAGGGGGCCTTAATGAGGTTATTTCCCTGATTCGACTGTCGCTTAGGAAGTTTTTCTTCATTCGTTTGAAAAAAACAAAGCAAAGTGAATGGTTCAAAAAGAAGAGCGCTGACCCACAGAAGGTATTATTGCAAATAGATATCAGCAAGAACTTCACTTTCCAGGAGCAAGATGAAATAGAGTGCACACCGGAATAATAACCAATGCACTCTGTACATAGCAGTGTACTGGTTGCCAGCAGATGCATTAGAGAAGACAACACACAGTGTCGTAATAGTGTCCAACTATATGGATCATGATAAATATGAAGTGCACACATTCAACAATGTCATATTCGGTGAAATCCAAAGAAATGGGTATGACATTCAGGGCTCCGGTATTGATATTTTCTCAGACGGTGCCTCTAGCCAATTTAAGAATAGTTTTACGCTGCAGAACATAACGCACTAAGGAAGAACTAGACTAACAGTGGATTGACGTTCAAACTATTCCAAGAATGCAGCAAATTCATTCAGTGCGAAGCCGTGGGAAAGATAGGTTACAGTGTGCAGATGTGAGTGAACAAAAGGGGAAAATTGTTGTTTTGCGTCAACAAGAAAATTTAAGTGAGGAATGCGAAGAACAGATTGTTCAAAAGGAAGGTGCTTCAACTACGCCAGTTAAACCCATTGTAGGCAACTTCGTACTTGTGAAAGTGTTAGGAAAGAAACGTTCTGTTAGTTATGTTGCTCAAATACAAGAAATAGACTGACCAGAAGCTAAAGATCAACTTCCTCAGGAGATCCGGAAACTCAGAGAGCATTTATTTACTCATCAGAAGTATTATACGTAGAGTATGAAGATATTGAAAACATTCTTCCAACTCCAATAATCACATCTCGAATCATTAGCTTCCCACTTGACGTCTTGTTAGAAGCTTAAATTCATATGCTTCATAGCATGCAGTTCAAATTCTACTTTAATTATTATTTTTTAAAAATCTAAATTATTTTTAATAATTATTCATTACTATTATTAAAATATTTCAACCTATTACAATTATGAATAATTTATTATTAAATTACCGAAATTAGAAATTATGTCCAGCAGAGAGTTAACATTATGCCCTTAACTTTAATGTAGAAATTTTGTCCCTTCCGGAAGAATTTAAAATTGATGTACTTTTCTTATTTTAACTAATTACACCAAACCAAAGGTGACTAAATGTAAGCTGTTGTATGTAGTTTAGTTCCATTAAAGGAAATTTGAGTATGTTACCTGGTTTGGCTGAATTTTCCTTTTTGTCAGTTTACACAGTTAGCGGATGGTCAAATTTTGTCCCTACCGGAAAAGTATTAAAAATTATGAAAACGGGTATTTACCGGTACATTTAAATAATAAATAATAATTATTATATACACATAATATAAGTGCATACCAATTCATATCTTAAATTGTAATTATAAAAAAGAAATAATATTGTGGTTTTAAAAATTAACAAAGTGAATAATTTTTTTAGAGCCTAATAGGAACCTAAAAACACACTTTTTAGAACCTAAACATCCGTGGTCTAATTATCAGGTAGATATCCGGCTAGTATGTCTGAAGGAGTAACGTAGCCAAATACATTTGGTTTAGATACTTTTTTAACAAAATAAATCGTCAGAGTCTATGACGCCAAAGTCTCTTCTCGATTTTTAGTGTCGCCTCGTAAATGACACGTGGTAACTTCAGTGCCGAAGTGGTTACAATAGCACACCATGGAGGCAGGTGTGAATTGTGTGCGATCCTTCATCTCTCGCTCAATTCACTAACCATATATTTGCATCGTCGTGAATAACAGGGAGGTAGGGAGAAAAAAAAATGTACCAAAAATACAAATGACTGACACGTCACCGAGTTCTGGCGTAGATCTGCTGAAATATACGTAAACTCTTACTTCAAGAACCACTATGGATAATACGAGACTACGGCATCGGCGTGATATTACTTGACAATTATTTATGCAGCGTCAGTTCTTACGGGTATAATCACAGTTAATGTTGCAGAGCACGCACTTAATAAATCACGAGTGAAGTTTCTTTTTTATTACAACGCTATGGATGCAACAGCATTTTGTAATAGCTGGAACTAAAGAACATTGACACACCCACACAGTTTTAATCGAGGCAGTGTGAAAAATATCGACACACTTCGTGTAATTTCCCGCCGTTAACTACTTTATTTCAGTTCTATTCCACCATCCTCGTGGTCAATTATAAATGGTTTCCAATAAGAATGATATGATTTTCAAATGAACTGGCAACTATGCTTCAAATGTTATAACTAGTCACTAGTTGTCATTTGTGTTTAGTATACTGTGAAAATTCATCATGGCTAAATACTCGCTTCAAGAACGTTTGGTTATTATCCAAAACAAATATGAAAATAGACGTTCTATTGAACTTGAAACTGGTCATAATTTTGGGCAAAAAATATCTTCTCAGATGCTCATTTCTGGTTAAGTGGATATGTTAAACTAAATTGTCGATTTTGGTGTGAAAACAACGAGAAGCCCTTGCATCCGCAAAAGGTCACTGTATGGTGTGGTTTATGGCATGGTGGAATCATCGGACCATTTTGTTTTTCCAGAACGAGGTAGGAGATGCAGTTACAGTGACTGGTGAGCGGTGCCGATTGATGTTAACAGATTTTTGTGGCCAAATTTAAATTAAATTTATTTGGAGGAAATGTGGTTCCAACAAGACGGTGCCACATGTCACACTGCTAATGCCACTATCGACGTATTGCAAGAACAGTTTGGAGAAAGGATAATTTCAAGAAATGCAAATGTTAGTTGGCCTCCAAGATGTTGTGATTTAACTCCTTTAGATTGCTTTTTGTGGGGTTATTTGAAATCTATAGTCTATGCAAAAAGACCACGAACCCTTGTTGCATTAAGATTGAACATCGAATGCTGCATTCGTGACATTAGGCCCGAGTTATTGCACAAAATCATTGAAAATTGGGTTCATAGAATTCACTCGTGTGCACGAAGTCGAGCTGGACACTTAAATGATGTGTTATTCAAAACATAATGTAATAAACTATGCTTCAAAATAATATAAAACGTTTGGTTGTATCTGAAATAGTTTTTATTTTATTTAATTTCAAAATCATATCGTTCTTATTGGAAAACCCTATAAATATACACTGAAATCTTAAATACGACCACACAAGTATTACATCAGGCTTGAGCTTCCAGCCTGAACACTGCATCTCAAGGCCACTCTACTGTCCCGCCAGAAGTCTGTGGAGCAAGCGAACAAAAACAAGTTTTCTGCGCCAAGTAGTGACGCAAGAGGACTCGAACAATGAACAAGTCCGTCCAGTTCGCTACACGTTTTGACTCTGCACTCTCGCGTCTACAGTAGTTTTTTACAAAGTGCAACACGGAGCAGTCTACTTCGTCGATTTGGTGTCACGTAGTGTACTTGATGTCTGCACCACATTCTGGAGCGGTGTAGTGCGTGGTGTATGGTCACGTGGTGTGTGCTAACTAATCAAATTAACGTTTATAGCAGCAGAAGGCATTTGTTGATCCTTCTGAACTTGAACACCGCTATTCGTCTACTTGGTTCAACGCTATTTCCTTGCACCAGCCTGACACCGGGATACACCTGCACTACGCCTATACCCTGTCCCAGCTAACCGCGGAGCAGGGCAGCGGCAGAGGAGGGAAATGGAGTGGTGAAAGCGCAGAGTTGCCAACCGTACAAACAACGTACGGTCCAGACCATAGTCTGTACGCTAAATGTACGGCTTGTCAAAATTTGCACTTGCTGTTTTATCCCTACTATTTCCCTAACAAATTCTTAAACTAAGTGTACGGGCCTAGAGACAAAAATACGGTCCGTTTGCCAAGTGCGTACGGCATTATCGTTTTCAAAAGTTTGCAGAGTGAAGCAGGGAAAGAGGGTAACTCCAGTCGTCCATTACGCAACCCCGTTTCTCTCACTGTTCATTGGTGGAGCCGTCTCGCGTCACTACTTGCGCAGAGACTTGTTCTCGTTCGCCTGGTCTACAGTTAGATGGTACAGGGTTTAGTGTCAAAAGGTGCAGCGAAGTAGACAGGATGCACAGAGCGATTCCACAAAGGGTGCTATGCGGCTGCACTGCTTTACTCCGTCCACTCGCTTTCTCCACTGCTCTACCGTTATGCGCGGCATTACTCCACAGACTCCTGGACAGAGTATACGCAGCAGAACAGAAGTTGAGAAGCCGTTTACACCAAGAGGTAAAAAGTACTGCAGTAAAGGTGCCCTATTTGCCACGGAACCGCCTCCGTCTCTCCTACCATGATTACAGTGTCACACTGCACTCTTAATCATGAATCAGAAGACGAGAGGCTTCTTATTGCACGAACGCGACCGACGAAGCCTCCTGCCTCTAGTGTTGCCCACGAGACGAGACTTTGGCCTGTCTCGTCTCGTGGAGTCTCGTGGAAATGCTGTCTCGTCTCGAAAATATTCGTTTGTCTTATGACACATGGCCAATCTCGTCTCGTCTCGAATTTTTAAAAGCCTGTCCCGTCTCGTCCCGTGGGCAACACTACCTGCCTCCCTCCTTTCCGCCCCTCTTATAAGGCTACACTGCTCGCTCTGCAGCCCACACGCTCATACGACAGCGGTCTTCCACAATATAGACAGCAGGTTGGCCAGGTCACCGTTGCATACAACAAAAACAGCCGGTGGAGGCACATTTCAGTGGTTCGGATCTCACTTTAAACTGTAGGTCCAGTCCCGATTAGCCTATCTGTACATGAAGTGGATTTAAAAGAACAATTCAAACACAAACATAGACCCCTACAACAAGAACACCAATAGCAGATTAGGTCAAGTCAAGAGTCCAAAATTATTCTATCAGCTTAGAGCTATATGGAGCTCTTGATAATACGGAAGGGAGGGGGGTATAAAGGTTGTTTACAACTTCACAATTTAATAACAGGACTTAATTGGCATATAATAATCTAATGAGGTCCAAGTGATACACCAACTCAAAGGCTTTATTTCCCATTTCCGGGTCTACCTTCTTGTATACTACTTGTATACTCCACGTGACAGGAGCTGTACATTTTGAAAATGATATCTGCACAAGAAAACTAGATCGCTAGAAACAGTGGTGCAGGAACGTTTTTGATTTCGAGGTCTAAAGTTCATCCTCCAATGTGCTTGTACGCCAATTATTATCTGCAGTCAGGTCACACTTAAGCTACCGTTTTTATCATTTCAAAACTATAACAACAATTTTTGCCTTACACACATAAAAGTGTGATCGTACACAATAATATAAACAGGTTATAGAGGGGGAAATATAGGAAATTATCGAAGAACAATTTTCTCTCCTTCCTGCAATTTGATAGATTGATTTGGTGTTTTAAGTCCACTTTATGCACAGGAAGGCTAATCTGGATTGGACCTACAGTTTAAAGTATGATCTGAACCACTATGTGCCTCCACTGGGTATCGAACCCGGGACCCCTCGATTTCAAGGCGACGACGCTACCACTACGTCATCGGGGAGGCCCCCCTTCCTGCAGTTTATTGGCAGCTAATTCCAGACTTAACTTGAAAAGGAAAATGGGGATTTTGACCCGTATGTTGTCTTGTTATACTTTGGTATATGGATATACAATTTGTGTTATTGGTTTCTTGTTTGGTTGGCGCTTACCGCCGTTTCAGTTAGATAGCAGATTGGGATGTACTGTACGGTCACTTCTGGGTTGTAGCAACGCTACTGACTTTCAATGGGATCATTACAACCCAGAAGTGTCCGTGACTGTACATTGTTAAGAGACTATTACTTGGCTAATTAGTTAGTGATTGCTTGTGTGGTTGCTTGGTGAAAGTGAAAGTTACGTTACTAGATTGTGAACTTGTAAACAGCATTTATGGGCAGCCTGGATAATTAATAAAAACAAAATACCAGAAAAACAACTTCATATTTCTACATCAAAAGTATTTCTTTGTATAGCCGAATAGGAAGTATATTAAAGAATGTTCACCTAACGAAACTACACTTATACCAAAAACAATTGTTTGTTGATTCCAAGAACAGATAGCAAACTATAATGAAATCTGAATTTATTAAAAAATAATCCGTCAGTTCTGGTGATGGTGACACATTTTCATCACCAACCAACTTTTGATTTTGATTTTCTGGCCATTTTGGAGAGGGCTGTATCCCCTTCAGCACCCTTCTGCGTACGCCAGTGATCCAGAATAACGCACTATCGAGATGGTTGTTTTCTTCTTACATTTCCTGTCATTAATTTTGATCGTCGCTATTCAATTAGAAATTAAAAAAGAACGATATAATGAGGATGAGTGACGATGTGATGAATTGACACACTCAAAGAAACCCCTTGCCCAGGCCGGGATTCGAACTCGGGATCCCTGACGTCGTAGCGTGTTGTGCTAACCACTCCCGCCGACGGAGAACGGCACTTGGGCTGATGTAAAAGATGGAAGAGAAACAAATATGACTAAAATGTAGGGCTGAGCCGATACCATCCGACACTTTTCCGACATATTCGTCTATCACCGGGTTCCCAAAATGTCGGGCGACTCTTTCGCGGAGTTTAATTAACCTGAAAATTATGCAAAATTCAAACTTTTTCCTTATTTTGCACGAAAAGCTATATTTTGGGATTGCAAAATAGTATTTTCACGTTCTGATACAATTCTTGAATATTCTAAAGCAACTTTCTTGGTAAATTGACGCATAGAATATTTTACACACCAATATTGATCAATATTTTGAATACATTTTAATTATAGTAACTATCAAGTATCGGTATCGGTGGGAACCTGTGAGAATATCGGCATCTGTTAAAAGTGGTATCGGCTCAGCCCTACTACAATGCACATGGTAACTATGAAAGGAGAAAAGGAAGGAACCTCAAAAAACTATTTTTGAAATGCAATAGAAAGCTAGGAAAGTGAACAGAAAGAAAACAAATGCAAAACAGAAACAATTTTCTTTTTTCTTTTCCTAACCGAAGGAAAACTATTATGTTTAGCCTTGTCTTCAAGGCTCAGAACAAAGATGACGCTGCAATTTGAGCCGCAACGACTACGTAGAACGCAACACCCAGTTCATACTATTTGCGTGCAATCTTTATTTGCTCTCTGGAAGTGCTGTATATCCGTCTGCTGAAAATAAATACCGCGTGAACAGGCCAACGTTCCAGTATTTCACGAACCTTTCCTCCATTCTCCAAGCAATCGAATGAAATCCTCATTATCGCCCGTAAATGTTGCTTGCCAAGTTAAAAACTTCGATGTTACTTTGCCCAATACATTTGTCGTAGCACTACAGCTCGTAATATAAGTTCCCACAGGCTTTATCACACGTACTATATTCCTACGGACAAGATTCTTGCAAACCTGCCACCGGAACAAGCACTTTGCGAATTAAGCTTTTTGCTTTGGGAGGATGGAGGAGGGAGGGGGGGTCCCATTCAGTGGCGTATTTGTGATTTCATTTCGGGAGCTAGGTTTTTATATGAATGCAAATTTGTATATGTAACCAGTCAGTGAAATAAACTATTGCATTTC
Organism: Lepisma saccharinum; assembly: GCF_977018435.1. NCBI lineage: Eukaryota > Metazoa > Arthropoda > Insecta > Zygentoma > Lepismatidae > Lepisma > Lepisma saccharinum. The sequence goes on from NC_139254.1 coordinate 24,945,880, forward strand.
GGTTCTAATCTTAAAACATTAGTTCTAACGTAGGCCATTAAATCTTATGATAACATTTAAACATTAAAAAAATATATACAGGGTGTCCGAATTGAAACTCCTCAATTTCAACTGCCTGTAACTTCACATGTATTTGATGCATCCAAATGAATTGTACATTAATGAATATACATAGTCCTAAAGTTTCTGTGAACAAAGTAGTAATTAGTTCATTTAGAACACTTGGTACATTTTTAGTACATTTAATACATTTGCACATGCGCCTGACTCGGATCCCCTTGATTACAAGTCGACGACGCCACTACCACTACGCCACCGGGGAGGCCGTAATTACTACTTTGCTCACAGAAACTTTAGGACTATGTGTATTCATTGTTGTACATTGTTGTATAATTCATTTGGATGCATCAAATACAGGCAGTTGAAATTAGGGAGTTTCAATTCGGACACACTGTATTTTCACATTCTAAGGAAACCAAAACTCGGACGCAAATAGCTATCCAACTAGTAACAGCGAACTTGACCCAATTTGTATTGCCAAGTTCAAACTTAACGCCCATCTAATCTACCTACAAGTTTCTTGTGATCACTTTGCTACAGGTAAAATACAGTATATGTCCTGAAAAATTAAGCGGAAAACAGCCTGCTGGGATGAGATGAACACACTGTTGTCTCGGCTCGGTGAGGTTGGTGATTTGCAGAACGGTGTCCTTTAATCCACAAGACTTTTCGGCGGGGAAATCTTTGATCACTGACACGAACTATTATTTTTATTATTATTATATAGTTAAGAAATTGTATATTATATGATTCCATTTTCTTTGAGGGGGATAAAATCTTTCGTGGGGGAAAATCCGCAGCATCCCCCCCGTTAACCCACACAGTGGGAACAAGCAATAAAAATCCTCACAAACCACTTCAGACAAGATTAAAAGGTTGTCGACCGGAGTTCAATTCCGGCGGGACGCAATTCCAATAGTGTTGTTTATTTTCGCTATTTTGCGCCGTCTTTCTATCTCTTAGAATAATCGCGCCAATGTAGTCTAATGATGAACTGATGAAATGGATGATGGGACAGGCATTATATTCGTGCATTAAGCAGTGTTCGATTCTGAGACCGATGGTCTTTTAAGAGCGTTATAATAATAATTACACACAATCCAAATTACTGTAAATGAACACACATATTGTTTACGTAATACCATTTCACATAAAAAGTGCAGTATCGTTTCATATGCGCCTTAAGTCTACCGTTGTTCCATTAAGGGTAAATCTTGTACTTTAAATCTGAAACGTCCGACCGAGGTAGAGAATTGTGGGGCCCTATCTCCACACCCTTGATGTGGCTTTATGACATAGTACGAGGGGAGAGTGAAAAGTTTTGAGCCTCACATGGAAGGAGTGATGCTACGTAGTTAAAATTTTGGAGGATGTAAGGTTTGAATTTTTGGACAGTCTGTGCGAACTTTTATGAAATTCACATGTTTTCTTCTATGTTTTTTTGTCAGGTTGAAAATGAATGAAGTGTCAGAGAAGAGAGTGACCGACAGGTACCTGTGTCGGAAAGGTGGTGATGGTATATACTCCAGTGCAAAGAGATGGATTTATCTTTTCAACTATCAAGTCAAGAGCATTGATGAAAACATTTCACACTAAGAAAGAATATAAGTTGTAAAAGTAATTTGTATTACGATATTGGGCTATATGTAAATGTAAAAGTTTAACATTGTTACATATTTTGGGTACTAATGGGTACTTGGGTAGTTTATTTTATGTATTTCGGTAGCACAACTTTATGGTTGTATTCAAATATCTATTTTTTGCACTTGTTTACTTAGGAAACAGGGTATTCTGTGTTTCAGTTCAGGAAAATAAATAAAAAGTTATAATTTTCGGTGAGTAAATGCTGATTTTCAATATGAAATCTTCAGTGACCCTGGGGCACCACTAAAAATCAATTCTTTTTTCTGAAATAGTTAGGGTTAATTAACTGTATAATAACACAGCTTTTCCCACTACAAGCATCTTCATTTTTCGAAGAAAAAAAAAATGCCCTATATTTTCACTTCACCTTACTGCACAGGCTGCTTTGGTGGAGTGTGGCTTCACCGCACTTTCCGATCCACCTTATTCCCCCGATCTGCCACCTCAGATTTTCATATTTTCCCTGCTATGAAGAATTCACTTCGAGGACGTCACTTCCACATGGACGAAGGTGAGAAACTCAGGACAAATCATTCTACCAGATGACTGTAAACAAATTGCAGCACAGAATGCATAAGTGCATTGATCTGGGGGGGGGGGGATGATTATAGTGATTATGTGGAGAAGTCATAATGAGAAACTGTAACAAAAACAACCCTTCCCTGTGAGGCTCGAAACTTTTCACTCTCCCTCGTACAATACACAAGGGATAGCTTTACCTTTTAGCTGTATTAGCCCGTACACTAGAGGATTGGTATGCCATTGAAAATGAGAGACAGATAAAAACTAGCTGCCAGTGACACCCACAGCATGTCCTCAGCAAGATGAACAGTTACTGCCAGAATAAACAAGGGAAGCAGCACTCGAATTTCCATTTTCGGGTCAAGTTGTTTGGTCAGGCACACCTTCGATCCTGTCGCTTCGAAAGTATTCCATTGGGCAGAGGTACTTCACAGGCAACCATCAACTCGAGTAACGGGGTTGTCAGTCTCAAGGACATACAAGTTCATTCTGATAGAAAATGTACTTTTTTCCTGTAAGTAGCCTATAGCCCAAGTTTATATGCAGTTGCATTTTTCGTTGTTGTTCCTGCTAATCGGAACAATGAAACCGGAACCTTTGGTAGCGGTACGTCGGTAAGTTGATCGCAACGGGTTCTGTCATCAGGGTGATGGGCATGGGTGTTCCTTGCTTTATGCACTCTCTCTCCCTCCTTTAGAGAGAGAGGGGAGAGAAAGAGGAGAGAGAGAGGGTAAGAGGAAGCTTTCTTTTTCTTTCTCTCCTTTCTCTGGCTTTTGCCTTCCTCTTTTCTTTCTTCTTTCAATTCTCTACATCCTCCACTTCTCCCCTTTGTGGAGAATGGTTACCTTTCTTGCCGCACTCCCTAATTCCCTGCCCGAATAAAATGTGGTGGGGGTGGAAAGGGGTGACAAGGTCCTTCCCCTTTCACCTTTCTCGCTTTATTTCTCTCCTTCTCTTTGTCTTCTAGGGGGTGCAGGAGGCGAGGCAAAACCCCCCGATGACTCATCTCTCTCTCTCCCCCTTTTCTCTTCCTTTTCTTTCATGGGAGAGGAAAAGAGTGGACTGCTTCATCTTCTATGGAAAGGGGGAGCTTCCCCTTGCGTCCTCCACATCTTTCATCTTTCTCCAACTCTCTCTTACCTTCCCGTATTTTTCTCTTTCTATTTTAATCTAACCAAAGTGGGGGGCGAGGTGTAGGGGCCCCGCATCTATCTCTCTTTCTGCTTCTCCTCTAACTCTCACCCTCTGTTTCTCACCTCCTTTCTCTCTGATATTAGGGGGGATTCGAGGGGGGAGGGGGTCATGGAAGAAGAAAGAAGGAAAGTCGTGAAAGGGAAAGAACCTGGGAAGATAAGACTTCTTTTTTTCTTTCGTCTTTCTCTCTCTCTTCGAGTGTCTTCTCATTAATTTTATCACAGAATCACTCATCTTCATTGTCATGATTAGCCAAAAGTGGAAGAAAAGTGACGTACAACAATTAATTCAATCAAACAATCGAGCCCTGACCATATCCTCTCGTAATCGCGGCAATGCAAGTCTTTCATCAGTCAAAAGGAATCCCATTCACAAACAAAGTACTTACCCATCAGTCTTGTTTGGACCTGCTGTTTCCAAATACCAGGGGAGGGGCGTTAATAACCATAAAAGTGGATACAAGCCCCTTTTCAGCAGCTACTTTTGTATTTAGCCCGCTATCCAGAATCATGATTCGTGCAGAATTTCCAAACCAAATTCTCCTGGTTTTCCCAGGTCATCAACGTACATATTTCAGGCAGGCAAGTATAGCCATTTAACACACTACTAAATAAGTGATGTCTTCAATTTCGCATGTTAATCAAACGAATCAGGTCTATAATTTGTATAATTACCGGTACGTCAGCACGTTGGCTATTTGTACCCGCCCCACACAATACGGGGATAAGCCACTTAAGCAAAACAAAATTAAAGACAGGATCCTAACAAAAAATCAAACATTCCTTACTCAGTTTCAAAAACGAATACTGACATCGACGTCTTACCAACTAAAACTATACTGTCACCTGAGCACTAAAATCGACATACTTTGATAAAACCAAAGCTGTAAAAGGTCAGTTAGCACACCTAAGAATAAGCACAGCACAACAAAACATTAAGTTCTATACTTGGAGACAGTTTCTCATAGTTAGACAATTTTTAAAACATATGACCAAACCACTCTGAAAGATTTCAAAGTAATCCAAATCGACCAAATATAATATAAAGATACTTCGCAAAGTTTAAATCTAAAGATAAGCCAAGGTATGACATTCAAATACCACTTGATATGGAGACCAGAAACCACGAAGTAAGAGGGTGAGTAGCACCTGCTGTAGGAAATTCTTCCAGTACTAACTTTTAAGCATTCTCTATTGTAAGAGGGGCCCCTAGTACAAAATTTTAATATTTTCCAGACGAGTATTTGAAAATAAGATCCTTGGGAAAATATTTGGGCCTAAAAAGGGATGAGGAGACAGGTGAGTGGAGAAGGTTACATAATTTAGAACTACATAATTTGTATTCATGTTCAGATATTATTAGAATAATTAAATCAAGAAGACTTAGATGGGCAGGCCATGTGGTACGAATGGGAGAGGAAAGAAGAGTTTACAGGATTCTTGTTGGAAAACCTGACGAAGATGGAGGGATAATGTTGAGATGGACCTAAAAGAGTATCTTGCTCAGGATAGGGACAGATGGAAGGCCTGTGTTGCTGCAGCCATGAACCTTTGGGTTCAAGAAGGCTATAGAGTTAGTTAGTCAGAAGAATAGAAAATTCTCCTGATTTTTCTACGATTTTCAGACTGACAGACACCATGATAACACAGAAGCCCACAGAGGCTGACTGTGTGGGAAGGCGCCATGCGTCGTTGGCTTGCAAAATCAGGGTGGGTGTACTACGTGACATTTAGGTGCCTTCACAGAAGGTCACTTCTTACACGGCCTCAACATTTTTTAAAAAAAATTAAGAATAAAATTAAAATATTTTTATGGAAAAATTAAAAAAGCAAAGCAACTGGGAGGAATAAGTGGAATCTCTTTTCAATTTCCAATTCTGGGATTTCTTTTCCTTAACCTCTTCACCTCCAAGTTAATTTCAAGGGCTTTTACGGGTTTTCTAGTGTTTTAGTGGGAATTTTCTGCATTCACTAATTTAAAGAAAGCTACGTAACGAAATAACTTCACAACTGGTTATTTTACGTAACTTTACTACCTCCTCGCAAAGAGGACTGATGCCGAATTTACGAAATATATGAAGAAAAGAAAGTCCAATCGATACCGTACCAGGATCCGAACCTAGGACCCCTGGCTTAGCAGGGCGCTACACAACTGTTACTATCAGGTGGTAATTCAGATTGATTGAGTTGGTGTTTTAAGTCAACTTTATGCACAGTAAGGCTAATTGGGACTGGACCTACAGTTTAAAGTGGAATCGGAACCACTATGTTCCTCCACCGGGTATCGAACCCGGGACCCCTTGATTACAAGGCGACGACGCACTACTGCGCCATCGGGGAGGCCTAATGAATTAAAATACGTGATAATATTCTTCGTTCTCGAGTTACTGAAATTGTGAACAGATTAGTAGAATCCCATGAAATTTAAGTCTCGGCTGCTAACAAACATAACTTCACCGAAAGGGCACTTTTCACACGTCTCAGCGAAACAACCTTCCAGATAGTAACGAAGGAGAACTCCCGCTTTCTACATTTGCACATTTAACATTGCGACCCAACAGAGCGTGGCTTGAACAAAAGTGAAATCGCTCCTTCACACCTACTGTCACCATAAATCCAGCCATGTTCTTCGTCGGCTTGTCTCTTGTAGCTCTTTATCGTTACAAAATTTCACACAGGAAATTAGGAATTATGTTTGGATTTTTACGGCATCACAACTATTATCCACCTGATCTGGTTAGAATACTGACGTGTGCCCATGATTTAAATGGGAAACCTGAAGAACAAAGTTCTACAACTTACACAATCTTTGAGAATCAGAGTTGTGATTCTCAAAGCGGTTCTTCTGAGACAGGGCGGATAAAAATCATGATTTTCATTAATAAAATCATTTTCGATTATACTGATACTGTATATAAGAATCTACTATGGAAATGTTTGTTGAGTGTGTTAATGAAACTATAATAATTTCAGTAACTTTTCTTCCAGTGAAAATAAAACATTCTCGATGTACTCCATAATTTGTAACTTAAAATATTTCTTAAAGTTTATTTACAGTTTAATAATAATGACACTACTTACGGTTTAACATGATTAGAATTTTGTATATTTTTCTACACAAAATGTTTCCTATTTTGTAATAGAAAATTTATTGAATTTTAAATCAAGAGAAATGTGTTTACACATTACGTTTTCATTCGTATGAGGTTCACCGCATCAGTACAAATATCTTGTTGCCTTTCTTTTTTTTATTTTCCTAGAGCCTAATAAACACCATTGAATGATTACTAGATTAATGTACTTTCACCAAAAGTGATTGTGATACCAACAAAATCCTTATATACATTATTCTATAAATTATTTATTTAAATCTTGATTCAAATCAACCTGAACTTCATTGTTTTTAAACAAGCGTCGCTCACGTACCAACTATATGGATGACGCATGTTACACAGAGCATTCCCTGACATTCGCTACGAGTCGGCGGCAAGCGGCCCAGCATCAGAGCTTGTCTTTCCCGGTGAACGGGTCCGCGACAGTTGCACGTTACAGTGTTTTTTTCGCTCTCCCTGCCTTCGCTCTCTTTCCCTATCTGTTGACGTTGCAGACTGACGCCAGTATAATCCTCCCTCGGAAGAGTGTGGCTTAATATGGCATCACAAAAGTTTACATTACAACAAAGGATTTATCTTGTCGAGTGTTACTTCGAAAAGAGGAATTTTGGAGAAGTGCGACGACGTTTTGCAACGAAATTTCCTGGTGTTTCAGTTCCACATAGGACCAACTATATTCAACCTCGTTAAAAAGTTTAGAGTAACAGGGTTAGTTCTGAATAAAAGTGGAAAAAAAATGGGGAAATCTAAAAAAATAAAGTATACAAAGACAATCCGCACACCATCCGTGAGTTAAAAGAGAGTATTGTACGAGAAATCGGGAGAATTGCAGTGTAAATGTCAATTTCCTTCGGAGATGCCAGGAATGTGTTGCAGCAGAGAAACATCATTTTCCACACCTTCTGTAGTCAAGGTTAGTATACAATATGAAAACTGTAATTTTAATAGCTGACTCTAGCGACTGTAGCGGACTCGTTCACCGGGAAAGACAAGCGCTGATGCCGGCCCGCTTTACGCCGAGTCTCGTAGCGAATGTCAGGGAATGCTCAGTTGTTACTTCATAATTTGCAAATAAACACGTACGTTATTGATACACTGCTTAGCACGCAGAGTGAAGGGTGTAAGGGGGGGGGGGCTTTCCCTTAAGCACCATAAGGTCAACCTCGCTCTCCCACGCAGTACACCCTGGACAGCATTTTCGCAAACTAACGAGGCTCTGGACTCTCAGACAGTATAATCCTCTATGGGCCATGTGTTTTGTGTCTTGTCCACGTATGTTTGTGATTGTGCTTTCATCAATTTCATCTTCGCTTTTCATACCAATCTTCGCGATTAACCAAAAGTGGCAGAAAAGCGATAAATCAAAAGAAATCAAAAGAAATCAAAATCAATTAATCAAAACTGACGAAATTAACTGGAAGTGACACGCAATCTCTTTAAAAAAAACTAACAAAAAAAAAACTTTTTTTAAGGGTACATTACTCATCACAAAAACATTAGGAATCAATGGGAAAACAGTAAGGGGATAGCTGGGGAGGAAATAATCAAAAGATTAAAATTACTGCCTTAACTGACGAAAAAAAACCTTACCAATCTGATTACAAAAGTACTGGGATTTCATTACAAATATATTATCTGGCCTCCAGAGCCCATAGCCAGCTTTCCCTGAACACAAAAAGAATGTGTTTATCAACACAAACACATTTAATGTAAAAATATTCCAAATTAAAATTAATAATTAAGAGCAGAAAATATATTACTGGAAGGTAAAACTTGTGTGCATATTACTTTATTTTTGAGGATAACTAAGTTATTACTGAATTTTTCATTCCTAGATAGTTTTCAGTACTATTTTACCCAGCAGCCTTCTAGTAATCCAGAAAATGAGATACGAAGGAAAAGCCACAAATAGTTGTAACTGCGTTTTTGCTTTTTATTGTCGCTTTCCTTCCATCTTAGGCTAATCGCGACGATAAGAATGAGCGAGCAGTGTTTACATGAAATTAATGAAGGGTGCTGATTACAAGGCGTCGACTTGGAGGAGGAGGAACGGGTGGGGTGCTTTCTGTTCCCTGAAAATTCGTCAAGAAAGGCAGATATTGTATATAAATTATAGTTTATGTCAATCTTGTCACCTCTACCAAAGCCATGTGAAACCGGTGCCGCTGGACCAAGCGATGTTGTTACATCTGTTTCCACATATTCAAATCCGAGCTCTTGCTGGAACAAACATTGTCTTCGGAGCCTGGCACTGCACACGCCAAACCAATGAGCATTTTGCTTTGTACAGCATTTACCGCCCGTAAGAATCATTTTGCTGTCAAAATGTTACAAACTGATGACCGTTCCAAAGAAAGAAGGAAGAGCGCTCATCCATAACATAGAAGATTCCAGGTTGAAAAATTCTACTTCTCTTCACCTGCTGAGACGGTGACTGAAGAGTTATGCGGAAACCAGGCAACGTGTGGTGCAAAAGAGAAAAATACACAGGCACTCCGCACGATCCTTACTGTGCGATATCAAGTAGGTCAGGGTTGGGCTTTTCCCTCGCTAAACATCAAGACAGCTGGTCAACTGTTCCAATGAACGTAATCTGCCATTGCTGCAACTATAAACCAACGTGGAGGTCAAGGATAGCCAATATTTTCAACAACTGTTATCAAACAGTGCAAAAGAGTGGTGGCCGAAGGTGCAGCTGTAAAGGATCATGGTTCAAAATTGAAAACGGTGCCAAGGTTAAGCAAAGTATTACGTAGTAGGATATGCGTGTAAATATTGTTGTAATTAAGCATAATGCAACGTTTTACAGGTTATACTTGCAAGGTAAGTACCAGAAACGCAGTAACAAATATTCAATGGGCAAAACCAGATGCATTTTCTGCGTGTATATAAAAGGTAAAGCTACTTCATCATGTCCTGAAGGCATTTGGAGGCATGTAGAAGTAGGGTTTACACATTCACAATCTTGGCCATTTGTGGAGGTGATGTGATCAGTACCAATGAACCTTAGAGCGTTCCAAGTAACGTAATATGGCAGGGATATATTGCTTGCAATATTCCTGCCTATAATCACACACACGAATCGAACCCGGGTTTCCCGCCTGCCAGTCAGACGCCTTACGGACTGAAGCGCGTGTGTCTGTGCGCGCGCCAGCCTCCCCGGTGCATAGGTAAGAGTAACGCGTTAAAAAGCCAGAGGTCCCAGGTTCGAATCCTGTCCAAGGCATGAATGTATCATTGTGCATTGTGTTTGTTCCATTATCCACGTCATGAATTCATCCGCATCGTCGCGATGAGACTATACGGGTTGAAAAGGTTAACTAAAGAGTTGGAAGCAGGTGGGGGGGGGGGAGATTTATTGATTTAGTTTGTTTTACTTCTTTTTCTGCCACTTTAAGCTAACCGCAAAGATGAGGGTGAGTGAGTGATATGACGAAAGTGATGGAGGGAAACTCTCAAAGAACACCCATGGCCAGACCGGGATTCAAACCCGGGACTCCTGGCATCGTAGCGCGCTGTGCTAAGTACTCCGCCACGGAGGTCTGCCGGGGAGAGGGGGGGTGGGGGAGGAAGAAACTTCTAAAACTGTTCAACCCTATAAAGTGGACCACTTTATGCGAACATTATAATAGTGTACATTAAACAGTACATTTGCAAGGTAGATTTCGTTCGTGTAAGTTTGTTAATTGATTTGCCTTTTCTTCACTGAATAACATGCACAGACCAAGCTACTGGGAGCTAGTTCGTTTGTACACAGAAGTGTAAACTATTTTCGATGTAAATGATCTGAACAAAATCGCATTTTGCAGTGAAAACTTCCCACAAAATCGTCCGAAATTATGTACGCTCCCGAGGTGAATTAAAACTGATTTTTCCCAACAAGAAGGCACTCTGTTATGATTCTACAAGCCGTCTGTTCACATGCCGACACATCTCAGATCCCCCCCCCCCTTTTCCTTTCGGCACTCACGGCCGCGAGAAAGTCAGCGCAAACATTAAACACGCCAATTAAAGTAATGCTACAGCTACCATACTTTATGCGCATGCATGCCGCAAAGGCTGCAGTGTGTGTTTGGAATATGAAAGAATTCGGGGGGAAAGGCAAGTGCATTTGCGGGCATTATAATACAAGACCAGAATACGTAATAAGATAAGCTACGAAGCATACAGGGAAAATTGATTGATTGAGTTGTTGTTTTGTCCACTTTATGCACAGTATAGGAACTGGAGCTACAGTTTAAAGTGGGATCCGAACCACTATGTGCCTCCACCGATACAGGGAAAATTGAATTAAGTTTTAGCGTACAGGACAAACAAAAAAAGGGGGCCTGGCATTATTACTCCTATAATATCAAGGGATGCAGTAAAATATTCTCTACGGCTCTATAATCCTGCGATAAAAAAAAAGTCCAGAAAAATGGATATACACGCAAATTTGCGTAATACCAAAGATACCTGATAAAGTGAGAATTATAATTTGTATACAATCGTATAAACTGTATACAACTTACTAAAAAAAATAAAGTAAAGTGCTGCCCTGTGATTAGCACCACGCCATGAAGGCGTATAGGGGGTTTGGGGGTAACGCCCCACACTTTCTTGACCCGGTCATGAGTGGGGGTGATGTGATCAGCATCACGCCCCAGACAGCCTTTACCCCCAAGGGTTTCCCCCAGGTACCCATGTCATTCGACGCTGGGTGGGCGCCGGAGCCGCTTCCAACGTTAGAAAAGTTCCCGGATTTGAACCGGCCGGGGATCGAACCCGGGACCTTGAGCATGGTAGTCAGACGCGTTACCGACTGAGCCACCACTTACTGCAAATTCTATTTCATCGCCAATATGAATTTGTATTAAGATCTGGAGTGATGAAACTAGTAGAAATACTATAGATTTTTAAAACTTTGACGTTGTATATATTCACTGCAGTCTGGGTCTACATGTGTATAGACTTTCTACATTTCTAGACGTAGTAAATTGTGATTAAGAACATTCATTGTGCTTCATATAACTGCAATTGCTTGCTGTGCGCTGACATAATAAATACTGAAAACTACCTTGGAAAATTTTAAACATGACGTCATAAGTTGTTACTGCATTTCATCTACAACGATCGCTATGCAGCTGAGTAAGAAGCCCCTTCCTCGATCAAAGATGAAAGAACCGCCCCCTTTATCGATTGAAGAATTACTTTCCCGACTAAGAAACCCAAAATACTGATGCTGAACCCATCCCATAGGTTGCAGAGGCGAAAGCTTACCTGGGGTTGGGTAAAGGTGCTTTTATATTTAAATTTCATGAGCGTGTCAGTAGGGAACAACACACACATATCGTACAGAGACGGTGGGGACTTCAGAAAAACATCCCCTATCTTGATCTTGGATTAAAATTACTTTTAAAATCTTGAATTCTTTCAATACCAGGGTGGCCACTTTAGGACCATGAAAAAATTCAAGGCTACAAGCAGATGTTTTCTCTATGTCAACCTTACGTATTATCGCCTCTCACCACCCACACCCCTACAAAGGCAAATATACAGGGTGTCCGAAATGAAACGCCCTAATTTCAAATGCTTACATTTAACATAATATACAGGAAAGAACAGCTTAGCTGTGGAAATTTTAAATAGGTAATGAATAGTAAGGAGAGTTTATTTTGTAACGTCCCAGGTGGTGAAAAGTGAAAATGACAACCAATGCTGAAAAAGCACAAACTGTGTGGTGGTACGCAGAATTGGGATGCATAAAGGTTAAGACGCTTGTGAAGCACATCGTGTGCTGTGGATTTTGGGAGAGCAATCTCACGTGACGCCATACGAACGGACTTCTTGGGACTTCGTGCAAATGCATCTGCAATGCGCTGAACGTTTTCTTATGGTGTTCGTGATCGGCTATCACCATGCCTCTTAGCGACAGATTCTGTCTCTAGAAACGCTGCTTTCCACGCCTCGATTCTCTTGGCATCGGGATGGTCTCTGTGATACTCTGCACGAAACCGTCGTTGAACTGCAATAATGGATACCAATTCTGCGTATCGCCACACAGTTTGATCTTTTTCAGCATTGGTTGTCATTTTCACTTTTCATCGCCTGGAACAATAGAAAGTAAACGAATTCTTACTATTAATTACCTATTTAAAATTTCCACAGCTAAGCTACCATATACCAACTACCACACTGTTCTTGCCTGTATATTGTTAAATATAATCATTTGAAATTAGGGCGTTTCAATTCGGACACCCTGTATTAGCAAGATAAAAGGTCTATGTGATTCCAATATATCCAAAATTTCGAATTCAATTCAATGGTATATACATATTTAAAATATTTCATTTAAGTTGCTGAGTTTGCATTTGCCATTTCACATACTCAGACTCAAAATACAACTACAAATATAAGTCACAAATGTTACAGGACTAATCTACGAAAAATTGTTATTTTTGTAAGAATTTCATATTCAAACTTACCTAACTAACTTCAAGGTACATTATCTTGCAATAATCATTCGTCTGTTAGATAGATTTTTCAGCAAAGGACACTAACAAAATAAAGGGACTGAAAGAATTCTGTTTTATTTTCCACGCAGGTTTCTTTTCCTTCCTCGATAATAATAAAAGCTAAACTGTGAAAATTTGCCTCAGGATATTTATAAATATGTATAAATTCAATGCGATTTGGAATTTAAAAGTTGTAATTTTTCACGTCTATGGAGAAACATTTACGTAGAATTTACGCATAATTCCCTGCGAGTAGCCACCTTGAATACGGGAGCTTTTTCGTGGTGTTTGCGTAAAATACGGAACGATTTCCTGTGGGGTGGGTTTGAAAATACGTACTTGCTATGAAGAAACTACTAGTTGCAGTGTTACGATTGATTTGTTTTATTCTACTTCGTTTTCCTGAAACTTCTGGCTAATGATATGATGAAATTGATGAAAGGACACTCCGAAATTAGCAGGCCGGGATTTCTAACCCGGGATCTCTGTGTAGCGTTACGAGTCATACCTCGTTTGGTTCAGTGAAGACCAGGCTATAAGCACATGCTACCAGCGAACAAACCTGCTCTATCAGCCAGAACAAGAACAACACATTTGAAAGAAAAAAATATTTTAGTAAATTTGAAATTTGGCTGCTCCCGGTGGAAGCCACGTCGGAACAGGAGGGTTGAAAAAGAAAACAAACATGGCGGGGGGATAATTTTATTGGTAATAATTATGTATCCCCACTAATACGCTGTAATTTGGTGGAAAGTTCGGTTGTTACTGTATTTTTCTGAAGTCGTCACCGTCTCAGTACGACATGTGGGTGTTGTTCTCTACTGACGCGCTCATCTACCAAGCCGTATTGTGTTAAAAGACTGAATTAATTTGTTTATTTTACTTCCCTTTTCACCCATTTTTGGCTAATTGCGACGATGAGGATGACTGATGATATGATGAAGGGACACTCGCAAAGAACACCCAGGCCACTCGGGACACCTGGCCACGGAGGTCGGCAAAACTCACTCGAAGACACACAAGGTTCGCCATCTGCGTCAGAGGAAAGTTTGCTGCGAAAAACAACTTATCTATTGCCTACAGCCGAAAACACCAAGGCACACAATGTGGATGGCTCCTTTCATTGCTTGCGTGATAGTGGTGCATAGGTTTTCAACCGCTCTTGTAATCCAGAGCAGACGATGACTGACACCGCCAGCTGCATTATCATCAATGAACAGATGTTACGCTTTCCGCTTCCCCGCCCTACGAGTGGGACTCAAAAGCACCTACGATATCACAACGCCAACGCAAGAGGACGTTTTCCTTCATGTGGCGGAGAGAGAGAGCTTGTGAGAGTTTCATTACGCCAGATTCATTCATTGAAGGAAATAAACGGGAAGCAGTATCCCCGGTCCAACAACAACACTGCGTTTTCTTTTTCTTCTTACGTTTGAAGTACGTATAGCTACAAACACTGAATTTTACCTAGCCTCATAACAACATTCGCGATAAAATAACATTTCCTACTTACAAACAGAAATCGCAAGCCGACCTCCGTAGTTAGCACAGAGTACACAGGGTTCCTGGTTCGAATCCCGGCCTGGGCATTCTTTGAGAGTATCCTTCACCAATTCCATCACATCATCAGGGCTTAAAGCGAGTCGGAATTCCGTTCCGGCAAATCAGTTTGGTTCCGGAACACAGTTCCTGCTGCAACATTGGGCATCCAGGGCCCTGGACTTTATGTTATAACATATTTTTTATTTGTACTGGGGCGAGATCTTTACATATCTGATGAAAATCAGCCGAAATAGACCAACTTGATTAAGCATATTTTCACATGTTTTACCAATTTCGCGTTTTTACAACATATTTCTTCAATTTCCTTGTAATAAGACATATTTCTGTATAATTTCGTAATTGTCTTGCATATACTCTGTTATTTTATAATTTTTCTTCGTATATTTATCGATGCAAGGATAAGGAAATTACGAACGAAGAATTTAAAAGCAGATGCAGTCTTTTCTTACCAACTAAAAATAGAACAATAATACCCCTTTTTTATACCGCCGACAATTAATAGACATGCAAACGTTATCGAGGGTAAATGTTATCTCATTGTTGTGCAGAATTCTGGCTTCATTTAATACTCCACCACACCCTAGTCGATCTGACCTGGAAGATACTGAATCCCGTATTATGAGAAATTCGAAAGTACTGTTGTGCATATTTTTGGATTTACTGGGAATATTTCTACCTCTGACATATTTTTCAATTTTTATGACATAATTACATACATATTTTACAGTTTTATACGACATAAAGTTCCGGGCCCTATTTATTACATTATACAAAAGTCCATCCTCGGATACATTAATTCTTGCAAACAAGAGATGAAGAGGAGAAAGATAAAGTTCCTGGACTAAATTTGTCCCCTGTCATTGGGCGGTAGAAAAAATAATATATTTTTGCAAGTACCATTTGTTTAAGATGTAAATGAGAATGCACTTTGATAATAATAATAATTTTGGTATTTGGTTGGAGTTCCGGTTATTGACTGAAACCGCTTTAAGCACTGCACATCCTTCATTTTCATCGTCGCGATTAGTCAAGATGTCAGAAAAGAGACTTAACATAACCTTATTCAACCAATCAATATTGATCCTTTAACTACGTATTAGGTGTCGAGTTGTTACTCTTGTCTTGGTTTTCGTCTTACTTAATGCCAAACTACTCTGCGCCAGCACGACGTTAATTAAAACAAAAACAAGTGACTTGTGTGTCTGATTTCCTTCTTTGTCAATTATAAATTCATGTCACCCATAGATATTAGGCGTGGGTACATAACTTATAAAATAAGGCTCCTCCACAATGTAACTAACAGCTTGGTGTGGTTTGATCGTAAGCACTGCATTCATGCACAACAGCTACCATCAGAATTGACCAATAAGATTCCTCGCAAGTCACGCATACTTGCTTACATCCACTTCATTCTTACCGTGTTCAGAGCATAGTTTGCCCACTCGAAATTCCGTTCTTATGCAGGGTGTTGCAAAAGTCACGTCCGTTGTAAATACATTAAACATTTTCCCTTTTAGAAAATGAATTACCAAATCAAATTTTGAAAGGAAAAAAACAGAAGAATGCACTAAAACTGTGGAACTACAGACAAGACGACTTCGGATGTAATGATTTGTCGGTGTCGTGCGATGAGCGCACTTACATCGAGCGCACAAAGAAAATTTCGCACATCGAGCGCACACTTCCTGAATGACCTTTAAACGACCGTATATCGAGCACATACATATTTTTCTACCTTTAGAATTAAATTAAATGTCAACCTTCCATCACATTTTCTTTCCAGACTTGGGACTGGAAAATGTCAGAGGCGTCATCTGAAGGGAGTACACGGAGCACATGAACCCCCAATTGAAAACCGAAAATTTTCAATTTGCTTTCTCCCGGGGCACCTCCCTCTGCTATATTCTTCCCCTTGTCCTCCTGTTAGCGGACAGTCCTTGGAGCGGACAACTTGATTGGCATGTTATGTAGTGAACTAATCAGTTAGAAAATCTAAACCTCCCGCCCCCACGCGCTGCTGGCAGGCAGCAACCAGTTCATGGAGCGGACACGTGTTGTGTGCACCAATCGCTTGTCTGAAACAGCACGACGTAGAGGAGGGGTGTCTTCATGTCTACGAACAGGCTCCAGCAGACGAAAAATTAACGAAATTTTTCGCTTACTTCGTGGATAAGTGGCTCGAAAACCAATTTGTGCCGATAGATATGTGGAGTTGTTATCAGCGGCACTACAGAACCAACAACTCGCTCGAGGCATGGAACTACAAAATAAACAGCCGCATAGGTACACCACATCCCAGAATAAACAAGATTATAATTTTTTTGAAACTGGAAGCAGAAGAATCAAATTAGAAAATTATTAGAATGGAGCTCAACTTGAAGGTAGTGAAGAGAAAAAGAAATATGTAAAGTTGGAAAAACGAGTTGCAAGAAACGAGAAAATATGAAGGAGATGGTGATGTGCCTAAATTTCTAAAGACAATGTACTACATTCTAAAACTGGAGTGATAGGATGTAAAAAACTTCTGCAGTAGCACAAAACTTATGTGTTTGACAAAGCAGCTTCGCTTAATGCTGCTGATAGAAATAGGTCTAAATTTCTGAAGACTGCCTAAATTTCTGAAGACTATGTTCTTGTTCCGAAACTGGATTGATAGCATGTACGTGTTTGACGAAGCAGATTAATTACTGCTGATGGGACTAAAGTCCGTTTTTTTTTTATACTACGAAGTGGATATAAACAAAAGCACGTGTTCTGGAGAAAGCCAGTGCGGCCTTATTGGTGGATTCTGGAAACAGCTCCTCCGCGGACATTTTGAACCCTCATAAATAGTGCATCTAGAAAAGTCTAAAAAACTAGAAATATATAGCGTCGTATGCTATTCCAAGCAGTTACTAGCCTTACCCTTGCTTATGGCTTGAAGGCCGAGTACAGTTATCTGTGTGGGTCTATCGCATCCGTGTGTCTTTGGATCCCCTGTCGCATTGCTGGTGCGAGGCACTACGACAGGCTCACCTTCAGAATAATGAGGTGCCCGAATGTGAAGAAGGCACGCAGTCCCGGATGGCACCAAGTACAGACCTTTTCGCACTTCATTGTAATGATATGTACAAGTTTTGTTTGGCACACAGTGGACGCAAATACAAATCCATCCACCCTTTAGTAACACAATTCCCAGCGGGGCGGGAGAGGTCGATGAACATGTGTCCGCTTCATGAACTGGTTGCTGCCTGCCAGCAGCGCGTGGGGGCGGGAGGTTTAGATTTTCTAACTGATTAGTTCACTAGATAGCATGTCAATCAAGTTGTGTCCTCTCCATGAACTGTCCGCTAACAGGACAGCTCCTTCTTCCCGTATTCTATCTAGCTCGATGGAAGAAACCAAAAAAAGCAAGAGGGAAAACTGGGAATCAGAGCACGTGCCCTTCCGAAAGAACACTCAACAGATGGCAGCAACTGTTCGGTATTTCATTTTTAGTTTCGTTTAGCTTCTGTACTGGAGAAAAGTAAGCAGTCGTCAAGATATTATAATGCAAGCACTGTTTGCATATATTGTTATAGTAATTCCTAATATCTTCGATGATATAGCCTACCTTCAATTTCCAATACATTTCGCCAAAAATTAAGCGCGCAAACTTCCTCAACAACATTACAAATAGTTGTCGTGCATCCAAAGCCTTGCATAGCGAAGGTTTTATGATTTAAAACACTATATCACCAAATTGAGCAGATTTACACTTAACATCGATATTTAAAATTGTTGCTTAATCCTTCAGATAATGTAGCAAGTCAAAAAGAAAGAATACAAAGACACTGCTAGTAGAAACTAATATTTATCTTGGCATACGTGTAAGCGAGTATGGATATTGAAAAAAATTATAATTGTTATAAACTCCTACAGGTAAATTTTAAAACAATTATTTTGAGTTTCGTGAATTGCTTGATTGATTTGCTTTATTGTATTTCGCTTTTTGGGCCACTTTTGGCTAATTTTTCGAAGATGGGGATGAGTGATGATATGATGAAATTGATGAATGGACACACTCAAACATCCATGTCCAGGCCAGGATTCGAACCCGGGACCCCTGGTGTCGTAGTGCGATGTGCTAACCGTTCCGCCACGGAGGCCGGTTCGCGAATTGCAATTTGCATCATGTAGTTTGAGCATTGCCAGAGACTTACTTACCAAGCTGCTGTAAACTTACAAATGACTATTGAATTTTTTTTAAAAAAAAATCAAACAATTTCGTCGATATCATGGTTAGTTGAAATAGTGGAGGTTAATTCTTAGGAACAGGCAAAATAATTTCCAATGAGGAGAGAAGTAAGGCATTTCAATAATTTAAACGGGAAAAATGTATTGTTTACCTTAGTAATGTTTCCTTGTTTTTGAGGGCATTGACGGCCGAGGGGGGGGGGGAGCGGAAACTATAATAATTCACATTAAATGATTGCTGTTAAAGTTGATTTGTTGTTTTAAGTCCACTTTATGCACAGTAAGGCTAATCGGGACTGGACCTACAGTTTAAAGTGGGATCCGAACCACTTGTGCCTCCACCGGGTATCGAACCCGGGATCTCTTGATTGCAAGGCAACGACGCTACCACTGCGCCATCGAGGAGGCCCTTCACATTAAATGAAAATTGGCCTATGTTTTGTAAATGGATTTTCCGTGGGCGTTCTGGCGGACTGGCTAGCACAGTACAAAGTCGCAGGTTCGTATTTTTCATAAAACATGAATTATAATTATTCATATTTCTTGTTTTATTTTAGTTATTATTTTTTTCCTTGTACTTTTAAAATTTATTAACGAAATATATTCTGACTTCACTAGAACAGTTCTGTACCGTCCAAATTTGTATAACTAAAATAAAAATTATATTTATACAATAAAGGAGAAAAGGTTTATTTAAAAAGCAGAGGAATCCTGAAACATTGACAGAAAAGACGCCCAAGATTTATTTTATATATTATATATATATATATATAATAACCCATAGCGCGATAGCCCTCGAAGGCCGACTGCCAGTCTCCCTCCCACAAGCCTACCTAGAGGTGCGAGTTCTTCAACCGGTAATGGGGTGACGTGTGGTCAGCATGTGTTCTTTCTAAATTAGTGGTTGATGTATCAGTGATTCACATTTGGGAGGTCGTGGGTTAAAATTTCGTGGCTCGCATTCTGAGATTATCACTCCCGATGGTGATATATTTGATGAACGCCGCTTACCAGTTTCTAGGGCTTTCCTGCGTTCTGTCATCCTTTGTCATAATGTCCAGATGAATTACGTTGATCAAATCGATCAGCATAGGTTTTTGTAGTCTTGTTTAAAACTTGGTAAACAGTGATATGTTTTTGCGAGTATTGACGCAGAATAGTTGATAGTTGTTGGAAGTATCAACTTGGATCGAGACAAATACCGAGATAATCTTGTTACTTGGCTAGTGTAGGGCACTCTAAAAACGAAAGTCATAGCTTCGATTCTTGGCTCAAATTTCGCCTTCTTCTTGTATGCTCAATTAATCAGTTGTCCACATTTACAGTTTTCTTCTCTGTGATTATGATCAACAAATTGGTTCTCAATGTGTTTGTACACCCCCCCCCCCGTCTTGGGGAGGAGTAAAATTTTCTCTGAATTTAAGCTGGGTGTGAACAGCTAACGATTTACTCCACGCGACGCCACTGCATATGCAGCATGAAAGGCACGTCGAGTTACACCATCTGTGGTGAGTGCACGGTGTTCAGGATTGAAATAACTAAGATGTTCTTCCAAACATCTACCGTACACGTTGCAAAGTATGTATTTAAGCAACGCCATTGATTTGTACCTAAAAACATTTAATAGGAAACGTCATTCCTCTCGGTTCAATAGTTATCGGCTTTTAAAAATGTGAAGTGATGCATTGTTTAGTACATCTCACTCGGCCGCCATTACATCTGCACCCGTGACCTAGAGCTCGCTTCTGCTTGGTTATGCTACGAAAAATGCTATTTAATAGGACAGATTCTATCCTTAAGAAATGCCATGAAATATGCCATGGCATCTGAAATGCCATAAGATTTTCCACTTTACACGGTAACATTTTGGTCATGGCATAAATGTTAAGAAAAATGCTGAGGAAAATTCTTTCGTCTCAAACAGGCCTTACTTCACTTTTCTTCCACTTTTGGCTAATCGGGAAGTTGAGAATGAGTGACGATCTGATGAAATTGATGAAGAGACACACTAATATAACCCCCATGCTCACGCCGAGATTCGAACCTATTTTCTAATAACTCAACACAAAAAGTTTGTATTGTTTACAAACATGATTTTCCTTTATAAAAGAATTTAAATCACTGGAAACCTATTGTAGTCGTATTGATATTTGCTCTTGGTAACCTTTTAAATTAAATGAAAATTGTTTGAAATTAGTGTGAAACAATGGAAGCAGATGAAATTTACTTTCAGGAAATAGCGCTGCAGGCTAATGCCCCTTGGTGTGTGTGTGTCGGGGGGGAATTACACTCTTCTAAGAATTAGTCGATTGAATGATAAGATATAAATCTGCTTACGTCTGCTCTTACGAATTTTTCAAATGGAATTTTCCCAAATTAAATACTTCACAATTGTCACCAAAAGAAATTGTCGGAATCCATCACTACAAGCAGAATTTATTTTTATATTTTCCCCATTTTATGCTTCCGTAAATTTATTGAAAATGACAATTTTATCAGAGTACAAGAAAATATATCAACTGGATAGACTAGATGAATGGGACTATTCCTGTATATGATGTCTCTCCAGTTGTTTTACCAAGGGTTCTGTGATGCTTAGACATGATTGTTGCAAATTTTTCAGCATGGAAGCAATGGATTCGAGGTTCATTTATTGAAAGAAAAAGAAAGTTTGAGAGTGTTGCAACTTCTAGATGATTTCTCTGATCAGTTCAGGTTAGATTCATATCACTGAACACGATTTCACCTTCAACTGTTGATATTGGTAAAATTTCGATTTGATACGCAAGGTTTTTGAATGAGGTAACAATATGTTTTGGACTTTCTTTGTGCATGTGAGAAATTTTGACTAGTGGCCTGCTTTCGCTTACATTAAAGTTCATCTTTCCACATAAGCGGGGAAAATATACGATATTTATCTGAAGGTCATGTATCTGCATTTAATACGAATATACCTGGAAATAAACCTAAGTCTTGTAAATGGCTATTCACATTGTGTACCAAAGATTGAAAGAAAATGCTAAAATGTCTCACAGTGTTACGCACCGCAGGTCCTCAGTTTGACGGCCAACACGATATCCGTTGAGCAGAAAAGTAAATAAGTAAGTTTTAAGTTTAAGTAAGTGGTGATTACTTTCATTTTAAAAACTATACAAAAACAAAGCGCTCTGAACCACGACTTTCTCACTACAAATATTTACAAAGAATGAACCCACTTTACAAATTTCAATCTCCTATCGCCTGCACCTTGGATTTGCTAGGGTGACTCAGTTATGTGACCTGCACGTAATCGATTTGTCCGCCAACGCTTACAGAACTTTGATTCTGTACGCCAGTGGTCTTGGACGTTCATCCTATAGCGGGCTATTTTCACATTCTGTGAGGAATTGACGGGCCGCACTGTTCAAGACACGTTCAGAAAGATAGTGGTACCTTTACAAATAATTGCACGTTTTCTGTTGTTCAAGATACATTCGTTTACTATATTCTTTACTTATTACTAGGGAACGGATTTTAAGGTGCAACACCTTTCCAAAAATATAGCTGTTTTCATAACGATCGTTTGAGATATATGGCAAGAAATCAAGTGAAGTGAACAGCTTTTCTTGAGATTAGCATTCCTTTTTAACCCCCTCGTTGATGCTTCAGCACCTTTTTCCGTAATGTTTTGTTAAAAAAAATGGCGAGAAAAATAAATTATTTTCACTCTTCTTCAGCAGCTACATAGAATCCTAGTCTCATATTGTAGAGCAGAACGAGAGCCATAAAATTATATTACAGCCCCACTAGTTTCCAAAAGAATGTAGCAGAACCCGCGAGAGAAAACACAAACTTAAAAAAAAATCTATTCGGCAAAACCACAATTCTCTATGCGGTCCGCGCGCATTATATACAGAAGGCGCAGAAAAATAGAGCATTGAATAAATGCCTTTTATCAGCACCTTATTGAAAACCTTTTCTTTTCCCCTTTCCCGACCATAATTTTGCACCTTAAAATCCTTCCTCTACTTATTACACCACACACCATCATGGGCAATTAACTATTGCAAAGAACACTGACAAGTTGTGAATTGAGGTTAGGTACTTGAACAGAACAAATACAGCGTAAGAGGTTCACTATGATCTGGAGGACCACGTTCAGTCCGTATCCAGGACAATCCTTACCGTGCACAGGAGAATATTAAAAGAAGAACCAGGGAATATATTCTAAACCCGGCTTTAGACGAAAGCATTTCCTTTAACATTTTTGCATAAATGTTATGTAAATGCTTCCAAAAATCTTATAGCAGATAGTACTTTACAGGCTAGCATCTCGTAACTTTTCGGCTAGCTTTTGTGATTACAATGTATAACATATACAGCATGAAAGGCACGTCGAGTTACACCATCTATGTTGAGTGCACCGTACTTACATTTCGAACAACTAAAATATTCTTCCATTCGTGTACAGTAAACGTTGTAAAATATGTATTTAATCAGCGCCATTGTTTTGTATCTAATAACGTTTTATACGAACCGTTATTCCTCTCGGTTGAATAGTTATCGGCTTTTAAAAATGTGAAGTGATACATATCTCACGCGGCCGCCATTACAACTGCACTCGTGACCTAGAGGTCGCTTCTGATTGGTTACGCTACGAAAAATGCTACGGACCGAGCCTATCCTTGAGAAATGCCACATTATTTCTCACTTTACACTGTAACATTTTGGTCATGGCACAAATGTTAAGAAAAAGGCTAAGCAAATGCTTTCGTCTAAGACGGGCCTAAGGACAATTCACGTAACAAAACAGCCTTGAGTGTGAGGACAATATCTAGTAAACAGCTTTCCTTGCCTGCAATAAATCACAGCATTACACTGCTGACTAGGCAGAAGAACACGGCGAAGCATGAATCACAACCAGGGTAGCTACGAATTTTTGATTATGAAATTCCCTGACTTTTCCAGGTTTTCCAGACCAGAAATTAAATTTTTCCAGACATGTTTGTCGTCATGACTTTTGCTTTTGAACCTCATGTTTTTCAATTAAATATGCAGGCACGTTATTTATTATGAATATGAATATACACAGTTATTAGCTGAAAATTTACTAAGTGATTAATACAATGCTATTCAATGAAAAAATAAATAACTATTTTACTTCCCCACTTTCACTAACTCATTACAATTAAGGTGGTGTAAACAAAATCAACAAAAAATGTGGCATATATCAAAGCTTTACAATATAACCTGTATACAACCTCAATTATATCAATACAAATGAGAAACAACATAAAATTAGGTCATGTACCTTTAGAAAATATGCAATAAGTTTAATGATTATATTTTTAATTTATTGAAAATAGTACATATTTCGGAAATTCAGAAAGTGAATGGGGCCGGTGACCAACCATACACCTAAAAAAATATATACGCTACGCAGACCATACTTTGGAATCAAATATCTCCATTATTTGAGTTTTCCACGTGCTGGAACCAATTTTATATTATGGAAAACATCGAAATCTGTCTATTACAACCTTTGTCAGAGAAGTTCCAGGACTGAGCTCGTAAAAAATAATTTATTCAACTTAGGAACTAATGGTCCTAGGTTTTGTCAAAATAGTCCCCTTGGCTATCTATACACAGATGCCACCGTTTCTGGAGGTCATGGAAGCAAGCAGGGAAAGCTTGATCTAGGATACTTCTCAGCACATCTGTCACAAAACCGTTTGGATTGCTACCAATATCTTAATGACGTTTCCCTTTCAGCGGTGTTTGCACATTGGGAGACAACAAACAATCAAACGGTAACTGGTCGGGTAAATATGGGGGATGTGGTAGAGCAGAGATACGATGCTTGGCCAGATATTTCTCCTCTGATAAAGCAGTATGTGGCCTTGCATTGTCGTGCAATAAGAACCACTGCCCATATGCCCACAAATCTGGACGGCGCCGCAGAATTGCTTGACGCAAATGTTTCAGGACGTCAATATAAAGGTTTTTGTTTATCGTTTATCCTTCAGGCAGATATTAATGGTGCACCAAACCTTTAGCACGAAAAAATGGGATTAACATTGTCTTTGAATCATCTTGCACTGAATCTCTGCCCTTCCGAAACCTTTTGTGACATTCAAAGATACGGCTTTTCGATCATGCCTTGTTACCAAATGCTGTATCATATTCCATGTTTCACTAGGGGTTTCCAAGCTTATCAAAAACTTAATGTTAACTCTCTGCTCGGAATGCACGTCCATCACGACACTTGTGTAACTTCCAACTAAATGCGCCAACAAGGCAAACAGTGGACTACTAAGCACAGCCCTGCCACCTAGTGTGTTTACATGGAAACACTTTTAAGGCCATTTCTATTCAGAACACATATCAGGTGCATTTCTTGTGTTTGAATATTACAGGCAAAGAATAAAAAAATCAGTCCTGGAACTTTTCTGACAAAGGATGTAAAAAGGTAATAGTTCCAAATGTTTTATGATTTTTTTCAAATTTCCCTAGCAGGAAGACTATCATAGAATTTTGGCAATCATTGTGACACGAAATTTGAACCTTCCTTAAAATAATGGGCACTGTTTGGATTTGAAAAAAGTTATGTTGAAAAAAAAAAACCTTCAAAATGACCTTATGCAAGCATACACGCTTCCCACGGACAAGGTATTCTCCGGTTGACAAGCTACAGTCGACAGTAAGTATCGTAAACTAGTGGGAATGAATGTAGAAATAAATCGGAACCTTAGTAGAGTGATTATTTTCTTGTAGTTTACGGTTATTGCAAGCATAAGAGTGTGCATTCAGGGTCTTTATTTTAATTCTAAGACAACCAAACCTGACCTTCCTAACCTAACCACAAAAGGATATATTGACAAAATCTTAATTAATGGCTAAAAATCTGCAGTATGTGTTAACAGACATAAATCAAAATCGAACCATGTAAAATTTGCATTTGTAGCATGATGAAATCGTAATAAAACAAACGGAACTTGGCCCATTTTCACCACTTTTCAGCATAATTTCATTATACACGCAAAAAATACGTAATATTAGTTTCAGCATCGAACCAACATTCCTAACCTAACAACAATGTGTGACCAGCGTACATTTAATTCCTCTATTTCGCAACAGTTTTTAAAAAATAAATTCGTTCTACATGTACAAAACACGTGCATATTCGAATAATGACATCACAGATATTGCATAAAATCACTAATTTCTCGGGTGTAACACATCTCTGCAATGTAAAAACTACGACAACGAGCAAATGAACTATACCCCGCGACAGGTTAAGTTTGCAGCAACTTTTCGCATATATGGACCAAAACATGCGCGCAGAATATAGTTCCGCTGCAATACTGCTGATTTTCTCACTGTATGAGATATGAACAGCTCGACGGTTGAGGCAAGACTGGCATGGAAGATTCTCAGCGCCGTTCTCGCGTGGATTAATACATAAAACCTGCTGTAAACTTAACCTGTCGTGGAGCTTAGTTGATCAGGTTGCTTCTGAACGGGTCGCAAACGAAGGACTCAAATTCAAAGAACGGGTTCACGGGGGGGAACGAAGTAGTTAGTCCCTTTGTGTTTCCTCCGCATCCGCACCCGTCCAGTGTGACGTCAACCACAGCCAGTTACGTGAAATTCGGCTCTTCAAGGCAGAAAGTATTACATTGTCTTTGGTTCAAGGAGTATACAGTTACTGCAGATCCAAAACTTATGAACTGTTCGAAAACCAACTTACTCCGCTTCACGTATCAAAAGAGAACGAGTTCCGAACGGGTGTGTTCTTGAAGAAAGGAAATTTCCTCACCTCACACAAAGCTAAAGCAACATTTTTTTTCAGCAAGAAATTGTGAGGATGGCTGGTGCGCAGGTTTCGTCTTGAGTCGCTGGTTTTCTAAGGAAAAAATCTTACTCCTCTCCAAATTCGGGTCTTGAACAGGTTCACAAGAACAAGTCGCAAAATGAACGGACGGTCGTAACGAATCCAAGAACCTAGATCCGAGAATGAATAAACATAGAATCGAAATGCAAAGGAACCATAATTTTGTACGTAACAGACTAGAAGTCATAATGACAAGAAGAGCAAGTTTCTGAACTGAATCTGACTGGAATCACAAGAACCGTATTCGAAAGTGGAAATGAACCGTTCGTTCATTTTGTAAATGGTTCTCCTGCAACTCCAAAATGTGCGTAAATTCCAGAAAATATGCAAATTTCCCTGACTATTCCCTGACTTTTCCCTGACCAACCAAATTCCCTGACTTTTCCCTGTTTTCCAGTCGCGTAGCAACCCTGCACAACAGTCAAAATCAAGATATCATTGTGGTTCACGCCCACAAGGAAAGTCTCGCATTCGCAATGGTAAGGACGTAAAATTATTTAGGGGTGTAGTCCAGGCTGTCCGGAGCACCCCCCCCCCCAGAAAGACTTACTACTCATGTTAAAATTAAATAATGAAAATACTTTTTAGCATGTGTTGCATAATCTATAGTTATTTAATTCCCCATTGGAAGGCAAGGATTAGATCGACATCATACTGCTTTGAAGGACAGTACCAAGGTAGATTTATGCACACTATTATAATAATAATAATAATATGCATAAAATAATTGTAAAAAACTTTTCGTCAACTGGATCCAACATCCTTTTTTGTTATTCAATAAATATTCAACTCTTTATCTATTTAACATTAATTTCTAAGGTGTATTGCACCTTACACAGGTCCTCCACACGAACCAAGAAGTTTGACGTGATGTGTTTGCTCCACCACGGAATCGTGTGTATGTTTTTCGGTGCATATGAAAGGACATATACCGTAAACAGTTTTAAGCATGCGATAATTTATGCTATTGTTTTTGGGTAATTTACGTTCCGATTTATTTCTATATTATATTTACTTTCGAAATCTTTGAGTGACGTCAGACTGTTGTAGTGCACAGTGGCACCTTGTATATATTAATCTAGTTGCTGACGTCACGCTATTAGTTTTTATAGTTTTCTGGTAAAGTTTTGAGTAAATTAAAGAATGTTTTAATTGCAAAATGAATTCTCATATTTTGTGCAGTTACTGTGTCTTCTATGCATTTTATTATTATGTATTAATATTTTTACACGCTTTTGCGTATATAATTTCCATTCTGATACTAGTAGTCTGTGGCGACGAAATGAGTATAAATACGAGCCAGTCGGCCCAGATTCGGAACCATTTTTCATTTGCTATTTGAAGTGTATAAATGTCTAATGTGCTTCGCTTAGATTCTCCTTGGTGCTCGTTGGGGTGTGGTTATGTGTTCATGCTAATCACACACAGATACGCACAAACACAACAGTTCGGCACAATCACAATGTGCACGGGCAAGCTTCTCCCTACTAAAAAGAACACTGTTCATAAGTCTGTAGTGAGAAAATGAACTTACTCTTGATCTCGGCGCAACCACAAGGGGGGTCTCAGTGAGGACATGTCACTATCTCTATCCTAATTTCGTCTTTTCTTACCTATTCATGTAATAATAATAATACGATATTAAATTAGATATTTAATTGATATTATTTTAATTAATTTATCATTATTTTAATGTAAACAATATTATTATTGTATTATTATTATTATTACTTGGTTCAACTTGGGATGAGTGAATCGGATCCACGATTAGGTGTTCGGATGCCTGATCTAGATGCACTTTTGAGACTCGTATTTGAAGAATTGTTCACCCCTCACGTACCCACGCCGAAGAGGGATTTGTTAGAATATTCATTATTTTTATATATATCAGGGGTATTTTGAATGTGTAATGATACATTTAGTACTGAAACGACGATTTAGGGAGCCGCGGTGGTGTAGTCGGTAGGGCGTCTGACTGCCACGCGGGAGACCCGGGTTCGATTCCCGGAGTGGGTGATCTATGGTCGGAATTTTTCCGGCCTTGTCACAGAACGGCTGCGGGGCTCACCCAGCCTCATATCAATGAATACCTGGGGGAGGTAAAACTGGGGGGGGGGAGCCGGCTAGAGCGTGGAGCTGATGACATCTCCAAAATTACCGAGATCGAGAATGTACGAGGCCTCACCCTCATAGCCCCTAAAATGTGCCTCGACATTCTTACGACAATAAAGACTGAAAAATATTCTTGCATTAAAATTAATGGGGCCCCAATCTGATTTCAGATAAGGGATGATTCAGGGACATGGAAACTCAGAAAGAGGATCGACATTTCTTCCATTCAAAGTGAAGCTAATGAAGGATAAAGATTGTTCACCTCGAAAAAGGATCGAAAAAAAAAACTACTAGCGTGTTCAATTAGATATTTAATTCCTTGAAGTGTAATAGGGGAGAAGCTGTGATCTAACATTTCGTGATTCCTTCCCTGGGACACGAAAGAAAGGAATGTATCGATCTTAGCATAATATCGACAGAAAAGGCAGAAACTGTTTCCACGAAGACGACCAATGTCGAGGGCACCGAGAACCAGACGAAGCGGTCGTTTACCCCTTCACGCCGGCCGCGTATCTCACGAACGGTGCACAGGTGCTTTCTTCCAAGGGGGGAAATTTCCTCAACTGCAGATGTCACCCTGGAATGCATAAAAGACTGCAGTGAAAAGACTTACAAATGTGATCGATATCACTTATAGGGGCGGGTGGGGCGACCCCCCCCCCTCCCTCGGCACTTTAATCAATAAAATATTTAACATAAAGGACAAGGACGTATTTTAAGGGAGAGTCCGGACCACCCCCAAAGGCTTACCAAGTACTGAAATTAATGAAAAAAATACTTGTTTAGTATTTGCTACATAATCGAAAGTTGTCAATTTCCGCCGAACTTATTGGAAGGCAAGGATTATATTGAGATCATAGGGTTGTGAAGGGAAAATGTTTGCACACTGCTACTCATAATAATATGCATAAATATTAATCAGGAACTTTACTCTCAGTCTACTGGATCTAACAACCTCTTCTTATTTAATAAATATTTAATTCTTTATCTATTTGGCAATAATTTCGTAGCCAGAGAAGTTGTTTTTAATTTTTTTCCCGATATTAACTACACCTAAGCTTGATAATGAATGATAAGAATATATCTATTCTTATGGAGACTATTCACGGGATGTTTACATTTCTGAGCTTCCTTGGCGCGGGCGGGAACTTCACTTCCGGTTTTGAAAAAATAACATGGATTTCAGAGGTGTAAGGGTAAGGTATTACAGAAAAGGCGACAATTATTGCGTGGCTGTTCGTTGCAGCATAAGGTCGGTGACGAATATTTCTTCTCCAGTATCTATCTATACATAGTTTTCCGACAGACCCGATACGGAAAAATCGGTGGATTCAGGCAGTAGAGAGAAAAGACTGGGAACCAACAGGAGGGAGTAGTCACTTCATCGCCGATAATTAAACCCAATAGCTTTGATAGATCCACAATACTCTGCCAGGTAGAACCAGTGGTGGAACTAAGCCCTTTCCAAGACTTTAAAACTATGGTGGCTATGTTTTAATACACAATTTCGAAAATTATCCATTTTACTTGCAATCGAAGTATCAATGTTATTAATTAAATACGCACACACACACACACACATATATATACGTATACATAGATAAATGTACAGTCATGGACACTGCTGGGTTGTAACGACCCTATTGAAGAAGCACTGAAGCAAGCCCTCGGTGTCTGACCACCAAGCGCCTTGTGAGTAGACAACCCAAACAGCATTGCAATTCTGCGGCTTGTATACCAGTCAAGGGTTTACATCTTGGGAAATTGAGCAGTGATGCCAAAGAGAAATACGAAATGAAGATTGTCGGAATTAATGTCTCGTGTTCTCGACATGGAAAAATACTCAGTCCACGTTACGTTCCTTTATTTAATGTTGTTTGGGAACGAACCTGACGGACTGGGCTTATATTTTCACTCCTTGCATTACACTAAGTTCTATATTTTACAATTATATTAATGCTTTGAACGAAAATAATACCTAGAACAACATCCAACACACGTTCACACCACTCTTGTCACACACATGCACGTGAAAACACACAGACAAAGCTAAATTTTAACTTCCAAGTAAATGTCCAAATAACAGTAAACGGAGAAGCATGATGCGCGAAACATGGGATATTTCACAGAAAGAATGCGTCTATTTTTTACATATGTGGTTTCTATTACTAGATAATGAAACAATTATCAGTGAAATTAAGATAGATTTGCTTTTTCAGGTGTTGAGGAAGAAACAGAGTGACTGGAGAAAAGAAAATGTAGTGTTATTGATAGTGTGTTGGTTAGCGTGTAGTTTTTTCATTAGCAAGGCCTGGGTTCGATCCCCACCATGGGCAACTTTTTTTATCTTTTCTAGCAGTGAACAAGTATATTATATTGTTTTCTAGGCATTTTGACGAAAGGATAAACATCAAATTTAATATTTTAATCTGTCCTTGCATTCTTCGAATAGGTTCTCTATCACAAGGGATATACAGATTCTCTATCTTGGCGAAGGATATCTTCTCAATGGCTCCGTAGCTACGATTCTTCATATCTACTCACGAAATACCATGAATCTAACGAAAACACACAGATATAGTTAGAACAAGATACATACCTCTCATCGAAGGTTTCAGGCTTGAGTTCTGGGTTTTTTTGCGAGGGTGATTATTTCTGGGTGTCTATCTTCCTCGTCTAATAAACATTCCTCACTATTCCCGTGATTAACTTAGGGAGAGACCAAAGCTACTCAAATAACAAAAGTACAGAAAATGCAAGACACACCTGCCAGGCAATGTTATACTTTGGCAATTAGCAATCTGAAAATAAATTTTCGGTTTAGTCGACTACTTGCAAAAACGTTTCGTGTTGTCTCGTTTGGAGTGTTGGCTATCGTGTCGGACTAGCATGCGGGCAACCTGAGTTCGAGCCAACCGGAAGGTAACATTTTTTGTCTAATTTGATCCAACATTATTTATAAAACTGAGGTTTTGAATTACATGCCACTTCATATGTCGGTAATCTGAAAGCAGCAAAAGTGAAAATTTATTGCTCCGAAGCGACGATGTATTTGAGTATAAATTGAAAAATTGCAAGGGCGTTGCAGGAACATGATAACTTGAAACTGAAGAGTTTTTTTAAAAAGGGAGTAATACTATTTTGGGGAAATTCTGCCTCATTGTCGTCGTCCCTCCTCCCTTGGAAAAATACCTTGCTTGTCCCTTCCTGGAAAAAATCCTGAAGACATTAAATGTCCATATATCACAGTTGACAAGCAGACATAATATGCATGTAATGATACAAGAGAACACAGCTTTTAAAGGCTTTTTTTTTATGAAAGTGCACGTAATACTTTTAAAAGAGAACAAACAACACGCGCACGTAATACTTTTAAAAGAGAACAATCTAGACAGAATTGGTGTAGCATAATTCTAATACAACTGGCAACGTAATTCATATTTCAACTTACATCAAATGAACAATTTACGTACTATCTCTCTCTCTCTCTCTCTCTCTCGAGCCAAAACAGCATTCTTGTATTGTTTTACCAATGTTTAATGTGCATAATTGATTGATTGATTTAGATCATTTTACTTCTCTTCTTTGTCGCTTTTGGCTAATCGCGAAGATGGGGATGATCGATGTTATGATTAAATTGATGAACGATACACACAAAGATTGTACACTCGCCTCAGTACTCCGGCAGTTTGTTTCTTTATACAGCATATTTGCAGAAGATACAATTCAACATACAAGTGTATCAATGTAAGCTCTATAAAACAAACTTATTACTAACTTCGATGACCCTGTACAAGCCCATGCCGGGATTTGAACCACCCCACGGATCCCTGACGACGTAGGGTGCTGAGCTGTAGAGCGACCACAAACAAAAAAGCTTCGGCCAAAAGTCCCTACGCATCTCCCCCTTTACCCGTTCGACTAGGGCCATAAGGAAGCATGATACACTCTGTCCCTCCCCTCCAAGCGGGAGCGATCATACATACAATCAACTAGAGTATGTGGAAACAGGACTGCAGACTCTTTTCCATGTGGTTCCACTACAAGGTCCGTAGACCGCTAGTTTCCCCCGCTCTTTTCTTGAAGGTCTGGTCATAACTCACCTTTTTTCCAGCCCCCATGTTTACAACCCCTGCAGGCTTTCTGTGAAGTCATCAAGATGAAACTTCTCGGAGTGTCTCCTATTTTCAGCACTGTAAAGCATAAAACGGTCTTGTTTTTAATAGAAAAAGCACATATTGAGAGCATCGCAACACCACTTACACAGAATACAGGAATGTAATGGTGCGTAGAAAAAATATATAAGTAAGCAAAAACACAAATATACCCACGGTTAGTGCTGGAAAGAATTGAAAAAATAGCAGCTCTGGATCCATTGCTTTTGCTTTATGGTATTTTTTAATTTTTTGGATCATGCGGTTCAAATATCGACAATATTGACAAAACACGAAGTACTTTCAGTTGTTTTGCTTTTACAATTTTTCGTTTTGTACTGAACAAACAAATGATAAGACTGATCAAGATTTTTGTTCTCGAGGTTACACACACACACTTACTCAGAACATTTTTCCTAGCACATCTTGCCTTCACACTAAGCATGGCCAAAAAATATGACGTCACAGTTTTGCAACCACCTCGGCTTGCTCAAAAGGGGCGTTATGAACAGACCTTCCAAAGCAGGCGGCAAACAATTTAACGGACCTTGAATTATATGACTACAAAGGTTCCGCTGTGTTTGTTGTAGTAGCTCTATATAACATTACACACATACACGTTTAAAGTGTGAGAGTAATTTGCACTCAGAATTTCTGCACACCGCAAACTACTGACTGACTTGATCTTCGACTTGTCATATTTTTTCCTTGTAGAGTGACGTCTCTTTTATTCCTTGGTTTAACTCTAAAGTGTTGCAATTTTAGTATTTTCATAGTTGTACAAAGTCTCTTCTCAAAAATACTCCGTAACTTCCTGAAGGTCTCTAAAAGTTTGTAAAAACACTTGATTTTGTACAGTAGTAATAAACTTATCTTTAATGTACATTATATAACTTCAATTTTGTCGCTCTAAAGTTTTCTTAACGTAATTCCATTGCTCGGTTGTCAACATATTTTAATGTCTTATTTGCAGGAGCTAATGCAGTGCCATCTATTCGAGAAAGCTTGAATCATTGTTAACGTTAAGGTGCATTGTTTAAGATGCTTGCTTGCTGTTGTCTCGGTATTGCACCAATTTTGAGAAAGATTTCTTAGGACTGGAAACTGAATCTTTGCATTTATGCTTTGATATAGTGAAAAGAAAACTTTTCACATGTTATTTCCAAAGGGGAACTGCTGTATAACACGGGAATTGAAATGCCAAAATGGCCCCACAATGTTTTCCATGTGCAAATACCATGTGTCACTTTAACAATAACATTTAAGCTTTCTTTGTTAGTTCTCCTGGGTAGCTCAGTTGGTTAGAGCAGGTGGACTTAAGGTAAGTCGGGTCTGCGAGTTCGAGTCCACCGCAGGAGAACGATAATTTTTCTCTTTAGAAATTACATTTTTAATTTTTTATCTAGTTTTTTAACAAATATATTTTGGTTTTAGCAACACGTATTGCATTTTTGATAGATAAATTTCGGATGTTCATGTGTGCAAATCTGAAATGACGTTATATCTCATTACTGATTGACTGTTTTCCTTGGTTATTTTTTTCTTTGAGTGGCGTTTCATTGCATGGACGTCCGGAAGGGGGCAAGGGAGGGCCACGGCCTCCACCTGGAAAATGAATGTTCACCTATAAAGTATATATTTCACACATAATTTCAATTCAGTCAACGTAATTTATGTTAATTATTATAGGGCTTTGGAATGGACCTGATAATTTCAGACTGAAGATGTTTTTTTTTGAGGATGTATCGCTATTATGGGAGAAAATATGCCTCTTTTAACCCCACCCCCTCTGGAAAAAATCACCTTGCTTGCCTCTCCCTGGAAAAAAATATTCAGGGACAATATCCAAATAATACGGTCACACACGCAGAATGCAAAACATTTCAATTTTCTCATTTCTACTACAACCCTGGCGAAAAAAGGGCGGCTGGAGCGTGGTGCTGATCGTATCACCTCCAAAATGGCCGAACTCGAGAATATGCGGTGCCTTACTACTACATTCCCTAAATGTGCCTTCATGGCACGTTGCTATACGCACGAGGAACTTTACCTAACCTTTACTACTACTAACTACTCATGCCAGGATTTTTTGTATTTTTTATACATTTTTATTTGCCCATTACTAACCTGGTTCATTCCCCTCCACAACAGAAATTATTTCATGCAATAAAAATACGCCAACCTTAAAAATAAACAGGTGTCGGCGCGCGCACGCACACACACACACAGGGGTGTAAGAACACAAAAATCTTCCACAAACTGCCCAGATCATGCCTGACAAGACTTTCCGGAAACAAGTTTACATGCCCATAGGGTAGTGATGGCCTTGTCTGCAACTGCCTTCCCCCACTTTCTTATCCAATACTGGAGTAATGAAGTGTTTCCAACTACCTTCCAATCTAACTAAGAGGAGGGAGATCTTTTTTAAAGTTCGCCAGTGTACAAGTATATGTTTCAAACGCATAATTTCATATTAGCCACAGTAATTGCATATAAAGGCGTTGCAGGAACATAATATATGGAGATTTCTCTCTGTTGAAGGTAAATAAATAAATACCTTCAAATTGAAGGAGTGTCCATGCTTCATGTCCCATCACCACTGATTTCTGGTTTTTAAGACCAGAGTCCACTAAATTGTTTTCAAAGAGCTCACCCAAATTTTGGAACTCGCACTGGGAATCCAACCCTGTTCACACCAAGTGAAGGAGTGCTAATCATTTGGCTAAGCACAAGCTTATGACCACAAAAAGGTGTTTGTTCATGACTAGGGCCCGGAAGTCATCAATGAAAAATCATCATCTTTCTGGGCCTTGAAGACAATCTAAACCTTATATTAGCCTGTTTTACTTCGGTTAGAACCAGATTTTTTTAGACCAATTTTCAGTGTTTTTTGCAGTTTTGGTTGCATTTTAAAATAGTTTTTAGCTTCTTCCATGTTACTTTTTGAATTTTAGATCCATTTGCTAGCATAACTTAATTATTTAAATTTCATAACAATGTATTTTTAGCAAGGAAGTCATTAAAAGAAAGTATAGTCAATGCAAAAGTTCAATATTATTCTCAACTGAAATCTTTGGCAAGGGGTTCAACGATTAATTGTGGCAATAACTTCTTTTTTACCTCCAGAAAACTTAAAATACTTTGGGTGGAGCTTACACTGAGGTTCCCTTGCTGGTCACTATTATCACTTTAATCTGTGGTTTTAAAGTAAAATTAATGACATCATACAAAAAACTGTGCGCGAAACAGAACTCTATTTTTGGATGCTGATGCTGCCGCACTGTATTGTGCAAGGCATTCTGAAAGGATGCGAATGACTTGTACAGAAAAACCTTGCAGTACACTGTATGTAACTTAGAAATAAACGGAAAGAAACTGCATTGTCACTTAATTCCTTTGGTAGTTTAAACAACCAAACAACAGGTTTTCTGGAATTATTCAACTATTCTCTTGTAATTTACAACTAACTAACTAACTAACCTTCCTATCTTTTTGTATAATAAATTTCAAATATTTTATTTCATCTGGACACTGATTGAATGACATAGGATGGCCAGATGTTGCCAGTACACTTTATAATTTCAAAAGTACTTTCGTTTTTTTAATGAATATGCCATAATTAACCCTATAAAAGGCTGTAATGCATAAAGTTATTTTATCATTTCGATAAACATGCCCAGAGTCCATCAATATACACACAATTTTTTTGAAAGTGACTCCACAGCTGTCCTTTATCAATGTTCATTTGCATTTCGTACAAAAACTTGTTTTACTTCTTACTAACGTTTCCCCATGCTGAATGTTCATGTACAGCATGATTTTCTTGTTTAATGTTTAAAAAATAGCTACATAGACAAAGTTAAGGCCCAGTGTAAGATTCATTTCTGTATAACTTTTTGTATAAAAGTTATGTACATTCAAAATCTCGGTTGTGTGCATTTTTTGACACCCTGTAGAAGAAATGGCAAATATGTCTCTCCTGGCTGCAACACCATGTAAAATTATTTAGCAAGTTCCAAGATATAACATTACGAACCTCTAAATTCTTAACTGACACTGCAAGTGAAATATGCTATCCGCAATTGGTAAAGAACCTAAATTTACAGTCCCTCCCCCCAAATTTCATTGAATTATGGTTATAAGTACACTTTATGCACAAAGGCTAATCGGAACTATACCTACAGTTTAAAGTGGGATCTGAACCACTGTGTCATGTGCCTCCACCGGGTATCGAACTCAGGACCCCTTGATCACAAGGCAACGACATTACCACTACACAATAGGGTCCACCAAACGGTGGCTTTTTTATCGAAAAACAGAAGGAAAACCATCCACCCCCAAAAACATGGCTCTTTTGCAATTCTACTATCCAATCAGCTCAATGGCGGACTGTTACTTGCTACAGGAAGACAAAATCTCTTGTAAACTGGTGCAACCGGACAGGAATGAAGAAGCATTGAAGAGTTAATTTAAATCTTTCTTGATGTCTGTTGGAGAGGTTAAAAATGTCACATCAAAGTTCAATTATGAAATCCGTAACTGCTAAATGGCAAAAATGTTTGGAAAAATGTGTCACCCAGTGACTGTATCATTGCCATGGATGGGAACAAAGCATGTTAAGCGCAACTTTCTCTACCTTCTAAGTGACAGATGTGTAATAATAAATAAATAAATTCTTTGAAACTACAAAAGGAAAGTATTAATGAGTACATTATATAAATTTCTATGTATGATTATGTTTGATTATGATGTGATAGGAATTCTGAATTCAAATGCTGATTTTTTTTTAATCGGCGTATTTCGATGTTTTATATAATATAAAATTGGTTCCAGCATGTGGAAAACACAAATAACGGAGATAAGTGATCTCAAAGTATGGCCCGCATAACCTGCCTTCTCGGAGTACTTTCGCTGCTTTTGATTAGTAAAAACTGGTTGTATGCGCACACAAATAGCTAAAGAACACATGCAAAAAAGCACACCATCGAACTTGCAACTCCTAATTAACAAAAACGTTGAGAATTGCTATTAGAAAACTGAAGACTTCTCACCTAACGACATAAAATTGTAATCACCAATAAATCTACCATTCCTAATGATAAATTCACTTTATTTATTTTGGTTTTTCAAGTCTCCAGGCTCTCTCTTTTCATATATTTTCTCTACTTAATTTTACAATACATTTAGGAAACTGTGGGCAACATCCCATTTGCTGGTGTTGTACAATGTTGTGTTGGGTGCTAAATTCACTTGAGCGAAGCCTTCAGGCTGTTCTGCTTCATGCCAAGGTAACACGTACTTTACTTCACAAAGCAACTGAAAATGTTTATAAACAACCTAATCTTCATAAAGTATGCAAATAATTTCCCTCTGTTGAGGGAGTAGAGGGTCCAGGGTATCATTAAATTTATCCAAGAACATCAAGATAGAAATTGTTGTAGGTGACATGATGATTGCTGCACACATTAAAAAATGTAAGATTTCCGGTATGATTTTGCAATACCAGAAAACGCCATAATCTCGTTAATAATTCGAATACTCACTAATTATGGAGACCTGACGATGTATCTGCAGTTAAGATTTGGTGCTCACATGTAGAAATTGTAAAATAACCTCTAATTTACGGAACGTGATCACGATTCTGCGGTTAAAACTTGTCGCAAGTAGCCTTACACCCCTCGAACGATCCACGAAACATGCACAGGTAGCCCCACAAACCATTCACGGATAGCCCCACAAACCATTCACGGATAGCCCCACAAACCATTCACGGATAGCCCCACGAACCATGCATGGGTAGGCTGGTTAGGTTAGGCTAACATAGTTAAAATTTGGGGTCCTAGTAAAATGATAAATATATATTTCGTTTTTAAAGTATTCGAAACACAAAAATCTTGCGATAAACATTGGTTGTTGCTGTTGGTTGGTTGCGATCACGGACCTGCTTATTTTGCAAGCTCTACATGTTAGCGCCAAATTTTAACTGCAGATTCGTGATTACGAGCCATAAATTATTGGGTATGAGAAATATGAACGAAATTGGGAAAGTTTCTGGTATTGTAAAATCGCTCCAGAACTACAAGTAAAATCCATTAAGGTGTCTTTCTGTACAACATCAATAGCCTAATTCAAAAATTCAGTATGTCCTTGGAATCCACATCTAGAATATGATAGATTAGCAATTAGTTTGTAATCTCTTGAACAAATAGAGGCAATACTAGCTTATATAGGTCTCTGATTTTAGATTCTTAACATATTTTTTTTTTCCTTTGCAGGTAAATAAGAAATAAAATGTTACGTCAGGGTTCCATTATAAAATGCACCAACCAATGAAGTTTTATAGTGCCTAAAATAACCTATTTTACTTGATAGAACCTATTGTAGGTTTATGCAACTAATCAAACCATTTTTTTAGCACTTTATATATTTTTTAAGGCTTTACAGGATTTTCATATCACATAGAGGTATATTCTCTGTTTGGCAACGAAAAAATTCAATGACTAACATGTTTGATACATACTTCCTGTTGAGTTACCTCCCTCCAAGACCATGATCTTTTTCAAAGCTCTAAACAAAGCAAAATGACTGGTGCCACTGTTACCTGCACAAGCTCATTTTCAACATACAAGATGTTCTCAACAGACAAAAGGCAATATTACAGCACCTTGAATAACGTAGTGTGGAAAACTGCACAGTTCTGCGCGCTCTGGCTGGTTCCACTCGAAAATGATCACCTAGAGGCGCTGGTGTTGAACCCGGTGCTTGGTATTCGTCTGCTTATGATGGAAGTAAATGGAGATTTTGCTGCAACGTCTGATTCTTTTACATGAAACATTTCTATGAATGTGATAATTGCTATGATATTTGGTACAGTGGTCGCGAAGATATTAACGAACATTCTAGACAGTCGACCACGTCCTGTTATCGTCATACTTTCGTTAATAATACGGGAGATAAAATACGCATGGAATGCTCTTGGCAACTAAATTTTTGTGTATGAATTAGGTTCATTATTATTATCATCATCATCATTTCTTTTAAAGATATACACACTGAAGCATTTGTATTTTTGATATTTACTTTCTCTTTTCTTCCGCTTTAAACTAATCGCGGCGATGATGATAATGATGATTGCATGAAACGACAAGGGGAACCCCACAAAACTTTCTTAGTGCCATCGATATGATTGTAAGGCAACTTTCAAACCAATGGGACAAGCGACACGGGATGTTCACACTGTCACACTAGTGACACACACTTCCAGACTGTAAAATAGCATTCATTGCACATGAGGGTCCAAGCAGCAAACGACACGTTCATATGGCGTATTCGCGTGCTACTTGTTACTTGGGTTGGAAAGCTCCTTAAAGGAAGGGTGCTGAGACCGAAGCGACGCGCTACAGGGGGAGTTCCCAACTAAGTTACAAGCGACATCGTGCCTTCAGTCTATTGGCAAGCGTTCGCTGCTAATTGTGCGAACAACAGATAGGCGACACGAAAAACCGCACATTACAACAACAGATCTAGGCGACACGATAAGTCACACGTGTCGCTTTGTCGCTTGTGCATCGCTCAAACTGGGCCATTTCCTCAATAGCTTGCAACATGTTGCCGTGGTTTGTTGTTCGCGCATGTGCGATGCAATGAGTGTCTTGCTATAGGGAGATTGCGCACCAAAGCGACAAGGGGCACGCGACAGTTATGGCTTGAGGATTTCACCAACCGAACGCTGGCCTGTGCTTCCTGCCATGCCGCTACGATGTGAAATGTTGCTCTTGAATGGCTCGTTTCCAAGGAACATGTGTCGCTTCGGTGTGAAAGTTGCCTTGGATCGAAGGACCTGTGTCGCTTTGGTGTGAAATCCTTGTATCGTTTGTCGCGTGTCGCTTTGGTGTAAAATCTCCTTGAGGAAATGGTGCAGTCAGAGCTTGTGTACCTACGGTTCGAAAGGCTGCATTGATTACGGACTGCTCGCTTCCAAACGACACTTGTGGTTTGTCGCCTCGGTATGAAATATCTCTCAGGATACTATTTATATTCTAATAACACAGAAAAATAAAACTCTAGTACACAATCCAACACCTGACGTCCGGAATCACTTTGCGATGTTTCTTCTTGTGTTACGCATGCTATTTATTTATTAATTTTATTTTACTTTTCTTTCCAAATTAATGTCATTTCGTGACTGCAAATCACTCCACAAATATAACTGTTTCCATCAATTCACGTACCGTCTTTGAAGACAAACAAATCTACATAATAGCTATATTCAAAAAACTAACAAAGCTGCATTACTTTCATAAGGAAATTAGCACCGACATTGATCACACTGCCATCTATGTTTCTCATCCGTCTGGGGAGCCAGTTTCTTGGGTCGTTTTCCACACTACGTTATTAAAGGTGCTGTAGCAGTATTCAATATTAAGATACATATCATCTAATTTATGGTGTAGAATTTATAATTGCCAATTACACACGCTTATACTCGAAACACATTCACAAATACAAGTCACAAATGTTACGGGAAATTACCAATCTACGATAAGTTATTAACTGTAAAAAATTTCAAACTTATGAATCTTTGAACTTCGATAGGAGAGATGTGAGGAAGTTCACAAACACTTAAAGAAACTTTCAACGCAAACTCTTAAAGACATTCTGAAAAAAGTGGGGAGGGGGTAATTTTTTTTGCATCTGTAAAAAAATATCAGCAGGTTGTGAAATACAGGTGCCCACAGGAGGGTTTGTGGAAGCTTGTTGCGTCCATTTAACTTTCTTTTGGTGGGGGGATTGTGATAAAAATTTGACTGAAGAAACAATAGAGCAATGGAGGGCAGAAGTTCATTACGTTGTTATATATACATAACTGCTATATAAATAGCAAGTTGGGATTCCCAAGGGAAATTATAACAGTTACTACACGTTGTTTACGAGACCAGACATGAGAAGAGATGGAATTTTCACGAGACAGACCAAAGTGTAGTCTCTGGGTAACACTATCTACTATCTGAGGTGCACAATGTACAGCTATTAAGTATTAAACTTTGGTTTGGGAATACACTTGGTAGGTGAAGTTTCCAACTCTAGTAAGGTTTGATTGATTGTGAATTGTTGTTTTATGTCCACTTTATGCACAGAAAGACTAATCGGGACTGGACCAATTGTTTAAAGTTGGATCCGAAGCACTATGTTCCTCCACCGGGTATCAAAACAGTGACCCAACATTAGTAAGAGAATTTAGCACTAGGTTAGGAGATATCCAAGATTTGAGTATCATTATAATGCGGTTAGTTTGGTGTGGAGATTGAGAATGAAATTATTTGGACAAGGTCGATATTCAACTCTTCAATACCAACAGTGAACCTAAAATTGGTATGGAAATTTTAGTGGGGGACTGGATATTAAATGGGGGGGAGGAGGATATGCAGCTCTGATCTTACATGGTCAATTGACTTCTGTAATGTACCCGGGTCGAACATTAAACTTTGGCAGGGGGAAAAATCAGCGATTTGGTATAAAATTTGTATACTGATTCGCTATTTTTCTAAAAGTGCCAGGGGTACTTTTTAAATAGCTTACCTATTAAGATGTTCTGTTGTTGCGGACCACCGTCCGAACCAAAACTGAACTCGATACTGGTGAGAATCTTGACTATAAATTACAATATTTTTTTTTTTCTAATAATTATAATCTAATTCAAGAGTATGGACCCTGATGTGTATTGAGGCTATTGGTATCGCAATTCACTAACAAGTCTCGATCTGTGAGTTCGGTTCAGTTATATATTATCACTCGATGTTTACTTTTCTTCGTCGCAGATCACATGTCTCACCCCTCACTCTGAAGGCATTATAAACGGCAACAACCCAACAATACAGAAATACAAGAAAAAAGGAGTAAAAAGAACAAAACAGATCAGCCTTTACACGTTTCTTTCTGTATGAGGTAAAGGCTCATCCGGGTTTCTTCTGCACATGATGTCACACCCACACCAGCCGAACCCTGTGGCCGAGTGGTTAGCACATTGTGCTGCGACGCCAAGGGTCTTGGTTTCGAATCCCGCTTAGGCTTGGTTGTTTGTGAATGTCCATTCATCAATTTCATCACTCATCCCCATCTTCGCAAATTAGCCAAGAGGCACAAAATGTGAAGTAAAATAAACTAAATCAATCAATCAATCTTAACACCCATGCCAGTCGCGAAAAGAGGCATGTCTGACTCCAGCCAGAGCACATCCTGCTAGATTTTTAAATTATATTTATGAAATTTACTCATCCCATGCTCAAAAAGTTTGTTCACCCATGCAGCCATCTGCAACTATTGACGGAGTTTTAACAAAGTGAAGTTTGGTAGTGAAAAACCATTCTCAAGCAAACACGCAGTAAACAATCACTAAATCTATGTATATGTTAACAGACCTAAATAGAAATCAAACCATGAAAAAAATGCCTGTGTACCATGATGGAAACTGAATTAAACATCCGGAAAATGGACCTAATTTGTTACTATAGACGCCCTCCTCAATTGCGTTCATTTTAAGATGGCAGCCTTTTCTCCCTTCACAGGCAGCTCTCAAATATGTTTGTTAGCTAGTTGGTTACTATGTTTTCATTAACTTGAAATGACAAACACACAAAAAAACATCTTTGGCATCTGTTGAAGACTATTACCTACAAGAATTGGTGTACTGACTCTTGGGTATGACAGGACCCCTCTCCGATTTTCTTCATATTTGACATGCTCACTAATCGAGGCCTCCTAATCACGAATCTGAAGTTAAAATTTGTTGGAAACATCTACAAATTGCAAAATAAGCGAATCAATTTTCGCGACCGGAACGCTCTCCGATTTTTATAGTACTGCTCATACTTATTGAACCATTGGCACGTGGTTAGGTTAGGCAAACATAGTTAAAATTTGGTGTCGTCGTAGTAGCCTATCAGGATCTAGAAATTGCAAATAATTGCGAACCACTGACGCTAGCCCCACGAACCATTGGCACGTGGTTAGGTTAGTTCAGGCAAAAAAAAAAGATAAAGTGCTCCCCTGTGCTTAGCACCACGCTATGAAGGCGTATTGGGGGTGTGGGGGTAACGCCCCACACTTTCTTGATCCGGTCGTGAGTGGGGGTGATGTGATCAGCATCACGCCCCTGACCGCCTTTACCCCCCAGGGTTTCCCCCAGGTACCCATGTTATTTGACGCTGGGTGGGTGCCGGGGCCGCTTCCATCGTTAGAAAAGTTCCCGGATTTGAACCGGCCGGGGATCGAACCCGGGACCTTGAGCATGGTAGTCAGACGCGTTACCGACTGAGCCACCGCGGCCACAAACATCAGTTAGTTCAGGCAAACATAGTTAAAAATTTGGTGTCGTCGTAGCATCAGGAATATATACATTTGGTTGCAAAATAAAAAATTTCGCGAAAATCGACAGTTTCCATTCGCTTATTTTGCAATTTCTAGACTTTTCCGACAAATTTTAACTTCAGATTCGTGATTAGGAGGCCTCAATTAGTGAGCATGCCAAATATGAAGAAAATCTGAGAGGGGTCTGGTCATCTCAAGTCTTGAAAAGAGGGGGCTAGAAGTAGGAAATCTTTAATGTATGCAACAAAGTGGGTTCCTTTGTTATCAGAAAACTGAGTGAACATTAGTTTATAAATACAATTGTGAAAGGATTTTGGTGTTGGCAGTTGCTGTGTGGAACAAGATAATACAGCTGGATACATTTTCAACTTAGTCGTAAATAATAACCCGTGGTGCAACAGCCTGTGAGGGCCAGGGCGCACCTACATACCGCAGGTCTCACTCCCATCTGACGAGGTGGGAGATCACCCAACCAGTAACAGGGTGACATGTGGTCAGCACGACGAAACCGCCCAGTCATTGTTGTAGGTTTCCATGACTGTGTTACGCTACTCATTCATAGC
Source organism: Lepisma saccharinum (assembly GCF_977018435.1). Classification (NCBI taxonomy): domain Eukaryota; kingdom Metazoa; phylum Arthropoda; class Insecta; order Zygentoma; family Lepismatidae; genus Lepisma; species Lepisma saccharinum. The sequence goes on from NC_139254.1 coordinate 24,990,753, forward strand.
CCCCAATTTCTTCTAGTGGGTGGCCACTAGTCCCATACACAGGCCGAAAACCTTGGAGAAAAGTTGTTACGGTTCCTCAAGGAAACTTGAACCTACGCATGTCCCATAGCCGGAGCTCAAAACATGATGCTTAAGACCACACAGTTAAGGGTGACCAGATTTTCTGAAACGAAGCAGGACATCCATTGATGTGTACGTGGGCGATTTGAAGCAATAACTAAAAGAGTACAGGGTCAAGTGCACCCTCCCCCTCTGTGGCAAAGAAAAAGTCATGCTGCTTACATGTCTCCTGAAATATTACACAATTCTCATTAATCTGTTTTCTTCTTGGTTTGATTTTTGTTTTTTAACGTCCACTTTCTATCACTTTTGAATAATTGCAACAATGAATATGAGTGATAAGATTTTCATGAATGGACACTCGCAAAGAACATCAATGCCCAGGCCAGGATTCGACCCCAGAACACCTGGCATACCAGCATTCAACTACTCTGTCAAGGAGGTCTTCTCTCTCGCCATATTGTGTTTTCCGGAAGCCAAGAAAGGAATAAAAAAAAGCACTCTGAATGTGAAAAATTGAGTGTTTTCGTGTAAAAAGCATAACGGCACTAAGAACTTATGTTCCGCAATACACAATTGGTAAGTACGAACCATGCGAAACACAAAATATCAGATTTTAATGTGTCTCCGATCTATGAAACTGGTACCCTTCCTTTTTAATTCCTCCTTTTGCTTATCTTTTTTTAATTTTACAGATCAACCTTCCTATCTCTCGTTGTTACTGATTTTTTTTGTGTGTTTCCTTACTTTCTTAGCATAAAACATCTATACATTGTGAAATAACATTAAAATATTAATCAATACTGAGAATATACCCTGCATATACTTTTAGTCATTACTCAGTACGTTTCTTATCATATCACGAACAGACTGCATGCAATATCTGCTTCTAAGCAATAAATATAAGCCTCACAGTAAGACTAAGGTCGTGAGCATGAAATTTTTTAGATCTAGCCTACAAGTATTTCTTTGCAAAGTAACAATACTATTAAATTGAAATCACAAACAGTTTCCCAGAGGTAAACAATTCGTCCGGATGTATTGTAGGATTCGTTTTTTGGAGTGTCATCTCAGACCACAGGACATGACCCACAAAAATCAAAACGTCTGGTCACCCTACAAGAGTGTGGGACCCAACTTAGTCTTGCAATAAGTAAAAATCGGTGCATTTGAATCTACACCATAATGTTTTCTGAGCACTAAATCATACATGAAGCCATCATCATAGTCGCGAGCAATGATTCCTTAACAATTGTATTTGTGGAGCGAATATACTGTTACTGCTTCAGTATAAAATGTTCATTCAGTAACGTATCTGAAACTTTAGGTAAAATAAATAAATTAATACTGCTTCAGTATAAAATGGTCATTCAGTAACGTATCTGAAACTTTATGCAAAATAAATAAATGAATGAATACAAAAACAATGCCATAAGGCTCTTGGACGCCCAAGAAAATTTCTTTTGACGACCAAAAATGTAACTGTCAACACTGGCTCCATAGTACATTACTATTGTGATTCTTGTAATTACTTTGACACATATTAATATTTGATAAAATAGAAGCACTTACCTTACGGCCACGCGAACGCTGCTTTCATCGTCACCCATAGCACCGGCAGAAATTTTATTGTGCTTAATTCAGTGCGTTTCTCTGTTTACTCCTGTGTTTGTGGTGTACAGACAGTAACTTCTTCATCCATGTAATTACACTTCTCACAAACTAAAAAAAAATTGAACTATATAAAGATTTGGATATGCGGTGAAACACTTGCACTTCTCTCCAATTGATATAAAACTTGCATACACACACACATTTCGGGAAGTTGATCATCACCCGGAATAAACAGAATGTTATAAAACAAAGTACATAGAATAAAACTACATTTTGACAGTCCTCAACCGGTAACCTTAACTCCAAAAACTCACAACCACCTGCAACCAGCTGCAAACAAGCTACTTTCTGGTTGTCTTGAAATCATTTTCCATTTGACAGTTTCTTGCGGTTCGATATGATACAACTTCGATTTTCGACTATCAATGCACAGAATATTTCAGTTTTAATGCCTCCAGGACGCAGTGCTGCGAAATATTTACATGAAAAGGTCACTAAATAGCTATATAAAATCCACTAAAAGGATCCACTAAGAATAAGTTTGTAGGTTTGTAGGGGTATGCGGGATCCCGAAAAGTCGGGGCCGGAATCGGGAAAAAATTTCCCGTCCCGATCCCGACTTCGGGAAATGAATTCTCGAATTTTCGGGATCCCGAACAGTTGTGAAATACGGAATGGCGAATGGTAATTTTAAAATGTCGTTTTATGCATTGTAAATGTCTGGAACTTATCGGAAACAAAAAAAAACAATCACTTAAGATGAAAATGACGTGCAGAATTCGAGATTTCCAGAGCTTCATGAAATTTCGAAAATATTCCGACTTTGTCGGGAAATTGCAAATTTTTCCCGTCCCGAATGTCGGGATTTAAAAATTTTCCCATCCCGACCCAAAAAACTTCTGTCGCGCACACCCCTACAAGTTTCCTTAATTTTGTTTTGTGGGTTGTCCACCAGTGATGTACGTCTACGCGTAAACAACGATTGTCTATATTCTACGTGTAGACAATGTAGACTATGTAATCTACGTCGATGATTTAATAAACGTAGACAATATGGCGCTCGGCGTTCTTTGTGCAAGGCACGCGCATCGTTCTAGAAGCAGCAACCAGCACCAGCAGGTGGAAATAGATAGCGTTGAGTATTCCACTGTCCAGATATAAGTATTTTAGGTATTTATTTACGTTCAACATATTCACTATATTATAGGTTCCGATTAATTGAACTGCAAAATTAACATTTCCACTACTTTTTTTAAGGATCATTTTTAAAATGTACACCATCGACAAATATCCCCTGCAATTTCCCACGTCCATATGCGTTCATTTTTAGGTAAAATATCGAGTTTCTAATTTTCGAGTCGGGCGTTGCTCGCAAAACACACCTGCGCCATGTTGTGACGTCATCGTTCGGTTTGTCCTGTCGTGCTCAAACTAAAGCCCCTATCACACGGAACTGGATTTCTAGTTAGTTGGCGATGAACTAACTTTCTGGGTAGTAATCATGGCCGCCTGGCTGACTGCTTGACTGGTTTTGAGGAATAGGACATGTTCTAATTGCTACTAACTTCTTCGACTAGATTCTGTTGAACAGCCAATCAGAGCAAAGTTTGGCCACGTGAAGATATTCTGTGAGTTTGTAAAGTAGCCTTTTTTTGTCTGTGGCTTCCGAGTGCATACAACACGAAAGGCAAGTTTACAATTGAAAAAGCTAAAATATTCTTCCATACGTGTATAGTAAACGTTGTAAAGTACGTATTTTATCAGCGCCGTTCTTCTCTACCTAAAACCATTTAATGCGATGCGATATTCCTCTCGGTTGGATAGTTATCATATTTTAAAAGTGTGAAGTGATACGTTGTTTACATCTCGCGCAGCCGCCATTATGGAAACGAAAGACTATCGACAAGTACGGTATAACAAGTACCGTGTGAGGCGAAAACTAGCAAATGGGTAGCCAGTCCAGCGTCAACTAGAGCATTCCAAATATAAATCCAGTTCCGTGTGATAGGGGCTTTACTAGACGATACGAAACAAGGAACTGAGAAGTTTCGATTTCTACAGCAAAGCACGGGTCTTTCTTGTAGCACAACAATTTTGCTACCTTCTGCATACATAGCTAGCCTGCCTAACCTATCAACATAGGCATTTAGAATAAAATTAAAAAGCTTTCTCCCGTGACGTCAGAACATAAGGTTGCTCAAGTGTTGTGCGATAAGTGAGTCCCGTAAAGCACGGAATTAATTGACACAGATTCAATGAAAAAACACGGTTGCCAAACAAAAAAATTATCACAGACTATAAAATATCTACCACCAAAATGTGTTTTAAACACTTGAAAAACAATGTTTAAAACACATTGCTTTAAACGTTTAAAACATTTGTAAAAAAACATAGCCGTGTGTTTTAAACACTTTTGTTTAAAACATGCCAACCCTGCTTGGGAGTATAACATCGCAGTCAATGAATGGATGTCTAAACACTGGTGGTAAGAGTGACAACAGCGCTTTTCATGAACGTCCAGAAGGGGGACAACGGGAGGCGGAGGTCCCCCCTGGAAAATCAAAGTCAACAAAAAATTCAATTTCATCCCCAATAATATATGTTAATTATTGCATGAACATGATAAATTAAAATTGAAGGAATGTTTTTTAGCCAACAACACTATCATGGGGGGAAATGTTCCTTGTTTGCCGCCCCCTTAAAAAAAAAAAACCTTGCTTGCCCCCTTTCTGGAAAAATCCTATGGAAGCCCATGGTGCTGGCTCGAAACCGTACGATCAGCTTCCTCTCGAGCTGTGTCAAAGATACCGAACTGGTGTTCCAATCAGGACTTCAACTGTAGTTGCAATGGTACTTGGCTTACAGCAGTGAAGTGAAATATTTGTGACTTACAAGTTGATATTGCAGTTAGTTCGGGAACTTTGTAGCACTGAATCGTCCACAATTGCGTTAATGGAGAAGCAGGATTCAGTTCTTTGTTTCATTGTGGTCTGTCAAATTCGTGTGTGGTTTAGAAGTGAACAAAGGCGTGAGAACGCAGAAATCCGGAAATTTATTGTTCGCGTGCGTATGTAGTGAGGAAGCAACGCATATTTCTTGTGTGTGTCACAGTTTGCGGAGAAGGTTTTACCGGAAGGAAAAGTGAACATAAAAGACTTGATCCTCAACTTGGAATCGTCTCATGATTGAGTGAGTTGTGGTGACTCACAATTTCGTTATCTGCGTTTGAGTTTCTTCATGAATTTCGTTTAATCATAAGCAAGGGCACCATGCCACCCCCCCGAGATATCTAGAAAGAGTTAATATACTTCAAATAGTGAAATTGTAGCGTGGAAACATGAACGAGGGGTGCCGTAAAAGACAGCAGATTAAGTGCCTATGCAATTTTTCCTAGTGGTGGGGTTGCTTTATTTGATTTTTCCTAACTGGAGGAAATCATCAGTCCATGTTTCACCCACTTTCAACACTGCTGCCTCCTTCCCCCCCCCCCTTAGAGGAAATATTCTGCGGACGGCCTTGATCATAAGGTTACTACCTAATTTAGTCCGGCCTCTTTTCTGAATGCAGTCAGGACGTGAAAATGTTCAGATTTTTTTGTTAGCTCTTAGGCATGTATGTTCTCTTTCTTCGTTAAGATCCACAGCTGATATCGTTAGTAATTCTTATAGTAATTTGATCTAACGTGTGCAAGGACCTGAATTTTCCATTTTTAAATATAATTTGAATTCCACGTTTTTGTTTCTTTACTTCCTTTTCTATTACAACGAAAAAAATCACGTGGCGTTTGTTTATTTCAGAGGTGGAGTAAAGTCTGAGGTAATGTCTGTATTCAAACTTTCGGGCCACCACATCGGTTTCGAAAGTTTGAGATTATAGTCCTGTCGGAGTTTCTTTGATACTGACGGTTCATCAATTAAATTTAAACATTCCATCTTCATCGTTGCAATCGTAGCAAGGCACGAATCTAGAAATACATTTCGGGGGGGCTGACCAAATGTTCAATAATAATAATAACAATAAAATTAGAATAATTATATTAAATTAAAATAATATGAATTACATTGTAAGTGAATTCATAGTGTATATTACATGAATAGGTAAAAAGATGATGAAAGAAAAGATACATAACAGCATGTATACATATCTACCTTACATGTGGATCGCCAAACTTTATATAAAAACAATTGGCAAGGAAAATAATCTAAAATAGATACAGAATTTAATATTTATTGAATAACAAGAAAAGGAGTCAGATCCAATTGTAAAAAGCAAACATAATTGTACGGTGATAACTTTAAATTACCTATTACAATTGACGAAAAGTAAAGTTGCTGATTAATATTTTTTACGCACATTATCATAAGTAGTGGTGTGTATAAATCTTTGGAACTGCCCTTCAAAGCCGTATGAGCTAAATATCTTGCCTTGAAATCCATTAAGTGGAAGTAAATAATCATCGATTACATAACAAATGCTAAACAATTATATTTTGATTATTTAATTTTGGTAGGTAAGTCTTTCAGGAAGGGGGGGGGGGAGTTAAATACGTCCTTGATCGTAGCCTAAAGAAATAATAGGCTAATAGGAAATAATTCAAAGCTTCGTGGTGTCACAGTTTGTGGATTGTCTACACCAGCTTCAGTAATGAATAGGGAACTGCACCTTTCCAAAAATATAGCTGTTTTCGTACTGTTCGTGTGAGATTCAGATGTGTATTTAAGGACATGAAATCAAGTAAAATGAACACACACTGTTGCACCTTTTCGTGAGATTAGCACATTTATCAGCTTTTTACCCCTCTTTGATGCTTCAGCACCTTTTTCTTCACCTTTTCTTTCAAGTTTTGTAAAAAAAAAATAACAGAAAAATAAGTTATTTTCACTTTTCTTGAGCAGCTTTCCAAAGAAAACACCTTATTTCACGATCTGTAAATGTCGTATACTTTATCTAATCACAATTCGTCGCAATTGAGCCACAAGTGGCAGAAAATAGTCACAAACAAAAGAATCACACATATTCACAAGTTTTAATAATACCAGCCTTTTCTAGTGCCAACATATAGAAAAAGCAAAAATTTAAGAGAAAATACTGGCCCGTCAAAGACTCGAACTCTAGTCTCTGGCTTACCATGCCATTGCATACAAACAGAGCTACCAAGTCAGACCTGGCCTTGCCTGACTTTTCGCTTCCACTGTATCACAGTTACCTGTCAGTGATACAGTAACTGGATTTGTTGTCTTTAACACATTGATAAAAGGCAATAAAATAGACCCTCCTCTCCTTGTACCCTGCTCCCCCTCCAACTCACTATAAAAATATGATTGCATCGTATCTGTTCCACCTTAAGCATATCATTCATTCGGAGTAGCCAAGATGAAAATTTCTACAATGCTCCTTGCCAAAATGTGCAGAAGCTGAATGTGGAATTTCCGTACCTGAAGTCCACAGGTTTCTGGAGACCAACAAACCATCCGAAACATATTAAATGTGAACTTCTACCTAACAATTTCATGGTGTCAGCTGGCTCCCTCATTGGTTCCCTCCAAACATGAGCAGACATCTTCCCTGCTTACAGTCATAAAGTAGTCAAAACCAACTAAAGTTGCCACGACAGAAGACTATGGATATCAGATTTTTTTTTTTACCAATCTATCTATACCCTGTACCAGCAAACTGTAGACCAGGTGAACGAGAACAAGTCTCTGCACAAGTAGTGACACGAGACAGCTCCACCAATGAACAGTGAGGGAAACGGGATTCCATAATGGACGAATGGAGTTACCAACTTTCTCTGTATCACAATGTCAGCATTGCAAACTTTTGAAAACAATACGTAATACCATACGCACATGGCAAACGGACCGTATTTTTGTCTCCAGGTCTATACGCTTGGTTTAAGAATTTCTTAGAGAAATATTAAGGATAAAACAGCAATTGCAAATTTTGACAAGCTATACATTTAGCATACAGACTAAGTTCTGGACCATACGCCTATACATGCCATGAAATTTCCGTACATTCACGGTTCACAGCGCTGTGCTTTCATCACTCTATTTCCCTCCTCCTCCTCTGCCGCTATGCATTTCCCTGCTCTACAGTTAGCTGGGACAGGGGTATAGTTCACTACCTCATTACAACCCATACAACACAAATCTCCAAGGGACATCCATAGGATATTCACAATGTTCAGATCAGATCCATGGATGTTATGGATATACAGAGATCTCTTGTCCTGGATACTCATGGGGTTTGTGGTAAGTCCACATGTTATTAAAAAATTGGCATAAATGTTTTGATATCCATGTAAAGATTCATTCATAGTATCTAGTCTGAAGTTAATTATGTTAGGATTCAAACTCTCTGATGCAGTTATAAGGATATGATGTTGTTATAAGCATATGAGTACATTAGGTCTTGGATATGCATAAATCTAGTCCAGGAATGTTCTTTCCGTATCCAAAGTATGTGTGAAAAGTATCGGGATAATGTCCAGATTAGAACCAATTTTAGTCCATAATATATCCCTATCCACAATGAAATAAAAGCATCCACATAATGTCCCAATAATGCAAACCAAGTTGCACTGATGGCAGAAACGTGTCCAAAAGTCATCCATAAAATGTCCAAAACATGTTCAAAATAATCCATGTATTGTCTAAAAGGTGTCCAAAAGTAATCCACAGAATATCCAAAACATATCCTTCCTGGATATCTAATGGGTGTTTCCTGGATGGACAAATGGATATCCAGGGTAAGTCATATGGATGTCTACTGGACATTCCTGGATTTAGGCACAAATATCCAGAAGTTATCCATTAGATGTCTCACCTGGAAATTTGTGTGCTGTGTGGGAAGCTAATTAGGCTATCATCGCCCTACACCAGTGCTGTGGTAAGAAGAATAGACAATTCAGATAAGTGTATGCCCTGTGAATTCACAGGGCAAAGATTATGATTAAATTAGTTAGTAACCAGTACTACATTTTGGATTTTCTTTTTGTTTGTCCGCAGGTTAACAGTAAATATTAATAGCAATATAATGACTGTATAATTTTAAAATTAATGTCTAATGGTAGTTCAATTTGACCATGGGTTCCAAAACATTTTTCATGCAGGGCAAGTTACTATGCGAGTAATTAATTGATCATGGTCACATTACATTATCTTTATTTAATGGATAGTAATGTCTAAATAAAGTTAAAAGTTTTTATAAGTACTAAGGCATACCACATAGAAAGACACAATGAGCTCGATGTGGTCCTCAGGCTATAGTTTGACACTTTTGACATATAGATTTAGTCCCCCTTCCAAAACACATATTTATAATTTTTTATCTATCACTTGGATGTGAGGTGTAGGACAATTTATAGGTCACCTATAGTCAGTGGTCGAAGTGGAAATTCCTAGTTGGGGGTGAATACTTGGTTGATATGTGGGAGAATGTTAGTATGGAACAACATGGAGTCAATGCAGCAGATGGGGAGATGTTTATGTAAATTATCCTAGCTGAGGGGATGCTTTATGACAATTTTTGTAATTGGAGGGATTTTTAGATTGCGTGTCTGGTTTGGTGTTCTCAGCTTATTGTTTTTGTGATGTGTGAACTGAAAAGTGCATGTGCAGTGCAGTTTGTGTTCCAAATTGTACATACATATATTCATTCAGAGTAGGAATGGTCACAAAATTCGGATAACAGATATCCGATTTTCAAATTATTCAATATCCATTTCAAATTTAACAAATAATCAGGATAATTTAGATATATGGATATCCAGATAATACAAATATCAAGATCATCCAAATATCCAGATAGTATAAATATACAGATAATTTGATTATCAAGATAATTTTCCGGAGGTAAAATAGTCCCCCGTTCGGATCTCCGGGTGGGGACTGCTTTGGGAGGTCTCTGGACTAAGGATAAGGTCTACGTTAGGAATAAGGATATTAAATTAGGCACCTGGAATGTTCTGAGCCTTTACCGGCCTGGGGCATTTCAGTGTACAGTTAATGAGATAGACAAGTATAAATTAGATGTAGTAGCTGTCCAGGAAGTTAGGTGGCCAGGAGAAGGGAATTGTAAAACTAAAAATTATACTTTTTTCTATGGTGGTACTGAAAATCATAATTTTGGAACAGGCTTTTTCATAAATAATAGAATTATTAAGGCTCTTAAAACAGTAGAATTTATTAATGATAGGATATCATATGCAGTTTTACAGGGTAGGTGGTGTAAAATTATTTTAATAAACATACATGTACCAACGGAAGATAAAGATGATAATACTAAAGATGATTTTTATACAGAGTTAGAACAGGTCTTTGATAAATTTTCTCAGTATGATATGAAAATTCTGTTAGGTGACTGTAATGCACAGATTGGCAAAGAAGATACATTTAAACCCACGATTGGTAAAGAAAGTCTTCATGAATTAAGTAATGATAATGGTATAAGATTGATTACTTTTGCAACCTCAAAGAATTTAATTGTGAAAAGTACCACTTTTAAACATAAAGATATCCATAAATATACCTGGTCTTCTCCAGATGGTAAAACTCATAATCAGATAGATCATATTCTTATTGATAAGAGAAGGCATACTAGTATAATTGACGTTCGTACACATAGAGGTGCTGACTGTGCCAGTGACCATTATTTAGTAATTGCTAAATTAAGAGAAAGACTCTCAGTGATAAATCATAAGCAACAAAATCTAAAAGTTATAAAATTTGATACAGGAAAGTTTGCTGATGAAAGAATTAAGAAAGATTACCAAATTAAACTGTCAAATAGATTTGATGTTTTGCAGGATTTAAATGATGATGAAAATATAAATGAAACAGACGTAAATAAGAATTGGGAGCACATACGTAATGCAATAGAATCAGCAGCTAAAGAAACTATAGGATACCATAAACCAAGAAAAAGTAAGCCATGGTTTGATAATGAATGTCATAATCTAATAGAAATAAGAAATCAGGCTAGACTTAGGTGGTTAAATAACTCGGATGATACAAATCTAAGCAATTATAATAGAATAAAGCGAGAAGTTAACCGCACGTTTAGAAGTAAAAAAAGAGATTACTTGAAAAGCAAAATTAACGAAATTGAAACAAACAGCAAAAATAAAAATATCAGAGATTTATATAAAGGTGTAAATGAATTTAGAAAGAGGTGGCAACCTAAAGTAAACTTGATAAAAGATAAAGACGGTGATTTTCTAGCTGACCCAAGCGATATTCTAAATAGATGGAAGAACTACTTTAATGACCTTTTAAATGTCCATGTAGGAGATAAATCAGAAGTAAATGAAGTACACACAGCAGAACCTTTAGTTCCAGAACCTAACTTGACTGAAGTTAAAGATGCTATTAAAAGGCTTAAGAATAACAAAGCACCTGGCATTGATTTAATACCAGCTGAGTTAATTAAATATGGTGGAAATTCATTAATATGTCAAATTCATAAATTAATTTGTTTAATATGGAATAAAGAAGAAATCCCTCAACAGTGGAAAGAATCCATAATTGTTCCTGTGTTTAAAAAAGGTGATAAAATGAACTGCAATAATTACCGTGGAATTTCTCTACTCTCAACAACATACAAAATATTGTCTAACATTATTTTAACAAGACTAACCCCATATGCTAATGAAATTATAGGTGATTATCAATGTGGATTTAAACGCAACAGATCAACTACAGATCAAATTTTTCACATCAGACAGACACTTGAAAAAAAGTGGGAATATAATCAAAATATCCATCAGCTATTCATTGATTTCAAAAAAGCATATGATTCGGTCAAAAGATATAAATTATATAATATATTAGTAGAGTTTGGAATACCTAAGAAACTTGTTAGTATGATAAAAATATGCAACAGTGAAACAGAAAGTAAAATTCGTGTGGGTAATAATATGTCTGACAAATTTATAATTCATGATGGGTTAAAACAAGGAGATGCATTATCTCCATTGCTCTTTAATTTTGCCTTAGAATATGCTGTAAGGAAGGTAAAAGAAACTAAAGAAGGACTAAAATTAAATGGTGTGACTCAGTTGTTAGCATATGCAGATGATGTAGACTTACTGGGGGATGATATAAATACGATTAAGAATAATGCTAAAATATTTTTCAAAACTGCTAAAGAGATAGGTTTGGAAGTTAACAAAGAGAAAACTAAATATATGCTTACAGGCCGAAACCAAGTATTAGGTAATAATCAAAATCTAATTATTGATAACAACTCGTTTGAACCAGTTTCCAAATTCAAATACTTAGGAGTAATATTAACAAATGAAAATGATATTAAAGAGGAAATAAAAAGTAGGCTTAATTCAGGAAATGCATGTTACTTCTCTCTTCATAAACTTTTGTCTTCTCGTTTAATATCTAAGAAACTAAAAGTTAAAATATACAAAACAGTAATTTTGCCTGTAGTATTATATGGGTGTGAAACTTGGTCCCTTACATTAAAAGAGGAACATAAATTGAGAGTATTTGAAAATAAGATCCTTAGGAAAATCTTTGGACCTAAAAGGGATGAGGAGACAGGTGAGTGGAGAAGGTTACATAATTTAGAACTACATAATTTGTATTCATGTCCAGATATTATTAGAATAATTAAATCAAGAAGACTTAGGTGGGCAGGCCATGTGGCACGAATGGGAGAGGAAAGAGGAGTTTACAAGGTTCTTGTTGGGAAACCTGATGGTAAGAGACCTGTAGGAAGGCCAAGACGAAGATGGAGGGACAACGTTGAGATGGACCTGAAGGAAATTGGTAGGGATGGAAAAGAGTATATAGATCTTGCTCAAGATAGGGACAGATGGAAGGCCTGTGTTGCTGCAGCCATGAACCTTCGGGTTTAAGAAGGCTAGAGAGTTAGTTAGTTAGTTAGATAATTCAGATATCCAGATAGTACAGATTTGGTGAAGGATTTGTAGAAAATTTGTACAGTGAAACACAAACATAATGAATAAAAGGATAACCTACAAAATGGATAAACAAAAAAAAAAGTCTGGATAATGTACACATTGAGATATTTGGATATTTTGGATAATCCAGTTTATATGAATATTTCAGATTTCAGATATCTGGATATTTTAAATCCAGATAGAAAATTATCAGATACCTGGATAAAATTTTATCTGGATTTGGGCATTCATAATTCAGAGTTCATACGTTTTGCTACACATAGATTTCTGTGAGAACTTCAGTACACCAGCTCCAATTAACTTATCTCTGCATAAAATAAACTTTAAACAAAATCTCAAAACTATACCCTGTCCCAGCTAACTGTAGAGCAGGGATGCACATATCGGCAGAGGAGGAGAAGGAAAATAGAGTGGTGAAAGTGCAGCATTGCCAACCATATGGACCTGGAGACAAAAATACGGTCCGTTTGCCATGTGCGTTTGGTATTATCCTTTTCAAAGTTTGCAATGCTGCATAGCAAAGGAGGACATCTCGTAACTCCTGTCACCCATTACACAATCCCATTTCTCTCACTGTTCATTGGTGAAGCCATTTTGTGCAGAGACTTGTTCTCATTCACCTGGTCTACAGTTAGCTGATGCGGAGTTTAGTACACACTTCATGTTAGTTGCTGCTTTTTCACAACAGATTATTGTGTTTTTAGGTGTGGCGCGGTTTGGTGTCGAGGTATAGCTGGGATTACTGGAAGGAATACAATGAAGGAAGTGTCGATTGTCATGAGTCAGATTTGGTGAATTGGTCAAGAATCATGTTCTCATTTCCTATGCCAAAGAACAGTGTGTAGTTGAGAATTCAATGAAATAAATATTTAGTCCTATTGGACCAATCATTTGCTTTAATTTTTCTTGTAATTTGTGGTTAGTTGATGGTTTTTGATGCAAATTAACAGTTGTCAATATATTTGTGCAGAAATTGCTACAAATGATAACAAAGAACATTGTGAAACAAGTCAGACACCCTACCCACCATCCAAAAATTGTAAGTAATTTGCTCAAAATATTCACCAAATTGCACACATTTTCAACACTATGTACACAGCAAGATACAAGTTTCACTATGGACCTAGAAGATACAAGGTGTTATGGATATTAAGGGTGAACTCGACAAAGGTCAATTTTCTTTATTGCTGTATTGGAGCATCCCTTGGCAATGGCGATTTCTGAGCATAAATGCTGATTTACTGATTTTCATATTCTGTCATGTCAGCGGAGTTTTTCCAACTCTGCTGAAGGTCGCTGGCATGATTTGCTTTTAAGAAGCTCTTTTCCAACACTTCAGCGGGACCCCTTTTTATAACATGATTAGCTTATTTATTTATGACGTCCTGGGTTCGAGTGATGCCTACGGCATGATACGGTATACACTGAAGACTGTAGGAACTCATACAATGTGTGACAGGAGTCAGGAGTCTTCCTCACCTCTAATACTCTGAAATTTGCTTTAGAATAGGACAGACTTTTGGAAAACTGCTGATGCTCGCAACTTGTATTTTGCAAGTACACCCCTAATATCTGCAATGCCCCATATAAACAATGATTGATACTTTTGGAAACTGACAGACATACACTCTTACGAACCATTGAAGTGTGAGAAGGAGGAAGGATGATGGTTAAATGGAAACAGTGGTCCAAGTGAACCACTCCCCGCTTCCCCCTCACTGATGTTGTAGTGAATTGTCCTCTACTAATGCCAAAATAAAAGGCTAAAGTCCGAAAACTGGCAGTGTTAGTTATTCCTATCTAACAATCATAAAGACAAGTGAATTTAAATGACAAAAATACAAAATACAACTTAGATGAACATCATATGTATGTGTGTGTGTGTGTATGTGTGTGTGTGAGTGTAAATGCCTAAAACATGGGGTTAACTTGGGGACTAATTTTGAGGTAGAAGAATCAAACTTGCGGCTTAACTTTGGGGGGAAGAGACTCAAAGCTTTTCATCTCATAAAAATAATAATATCTAGAATTATTTGCTAAATAACTGTGACATTTGCAAAATCACAAATATTACCCTTTATTACTTTGCTCGTCAGGTACCTGAACTTGGAAATTTCAATAAACCTGAAAATTTTCCCACAAAGTTATGCCTATGACTAAAACAAATTCTTTAAATTTATATTGTTCAGGTGAATCTAACAGGGATGAAAGAAGGTTACAAACAAATATACTATTTTCATTCCAGGTAAGAAATAAAATTGCTGACCTTAGCAAAATTATAGTTTTTACTTCCTGTTGTTCTTTAAAATACAGTATTATTACATTACAATTATTTACATTAAAAACAGGAAAGACAAAACACACCATTCTTTGAGTGTAGGCAATACTGGATTTTCCATAACAATAAATTGGACACAAATGCATACAACAAAAGTGTGTGTGTATAGTCATACAGTACTTGTAAGACCATTTTACACTGAAAACTCTAATAAATCAACAAGAACAAGTCAAGATGGTTTTAGGTAAAAACAAAAAAGGAAATATAAACATGATAAGACATAAACAAGGAAACACACAAAAATTTACACATTAATTCTTAGAGAAGATCGGAAAATACTATCAGGAGCAAAATGTCTATGTTTGTGCGTAGTTTATTATAGAACTGGGGCAGCCTGTGGGACAGGGAGTGTTGTATAAGGGAAAGCCAAGCGGTAGAGTTGTGGAACAATTGAGTGATACGGGTCGATTGAGAGGGAACTCTGAAATTGAATTCTGTAAGTAGAAATTCAGATCTTACTTTTCCATTGATGACTTTATAGAAAAAATTCATATCGGCCATATTGCGTCGGGTCTGCAGTATCTGAATGTTCAAAGTAGTCAGGTTTCTGAATATGCTGCAGAGAAGGCATGACAAACAATGGCAGTAAAGAAGCTGAGAACGAAATCCATGCTAGAAAGATTCATATTGGAAGCCATGGCCCAGAGTGGAGAGCAGTATTCAAAAATCGGAGAAATGAATGACTTGAAAATAGGCTAAGAGAAGTTGGAGTATCAAATTCAGTGAATCTGTAGAGGAGGCCTACGAGGCGCATTGCACTTTTAGTTGTAGCTGCAATGTGTTCCTTAAAGTTCAGTTCTTCATCTATGATAACACCTAGATCTTTTCGGGTCACAATATAATTGTTTTCAAGAACATAGTGAGAATGTATTGTTCTTTTTTAAAGAGACTGTGAGGGAGGAACATGTCTGCAGGTTAAGTTGTAGATTCCACTGCTTACACCATGTGACTAGTTCGGAAAGAGCATTCTGGAGAATCACAGCATCTTGGGTGGTCGAGAGATTTCTTTCAAAAGTTTACAGTCATCAGCAAACATGAGTATATTGACAGGAAGTGAGGAAAGTCTTTGAGAGATTGTCCATGTATAGGATGAACAAGAGAGGGCCCAAGATGCTCCCTTGTGGCACCCCATACAAGACAGGAAGAAAATCAGAACAGGCACCTGAAAGGTTGACACGCTGTGTCCGTGAGTGTAGATAATCCTGGATTAAGGAGAGAAATTTGCTATGTAGGCTAAGAGAGCAGATCAACAGTAAACTCAATAACCCACACCTGTATGGAACCAAGCAAGATAAATGTAAGTGAACATGTGTCCATTGTGGCTTGTGGATTACCCACATGTTCCTGCATGTTTCTGCCAATTACCAGCTACAGAATGACAGTCATTTACGATTATGCAAGAACTGGAACCAGTGTTAACTCAATTTCGAGCAGTGGGTTAGGTTTTGCTTCTGAGCCACTAAGTCAGCTACTCAACATCACTGCAATGTTTAAATTTTACTGTATCAATTCACAATTTGTTGAATACTAAATACTGATTGTTAATGCAAGTAACGTTATATTTACTGGCACTGTTCAGGAAATTCTTTTATTTATAAGAGTTATTCATGCATCTTGTCTCAATTTTCTTCCTCTCTCTGTCTCTCATTCTCTCTCTCTCTCTCTCTCTCTCTCTCTCTCTCTCTCTCTCTCTCTCTCTCTCTCTCTCTCTCATTCTCTATTTTATCTCTTTCTCTCTGTAATAAACACACAGTTTGAAAATAAACTTAAAAAACAATATGTAGAAAAATACATTATGTCATCTGACAGTGAATTCTTTATGGATAAAGCACACAAATAAAGTTTCTATGTAAGTACAGGAATAAAAATATGATACATTCTACACATAATCTTCCTTCTAGTCTTGTCCTTACATTTTTTGTCATTATTTTTATATTTGACTTCTTGCTTGTACAATAATTCAACACACACACACACACACTGCAATTATAAACTGGTCCTTAACATTAACTCACTCTTGATTTCAACGTAATTATTTTAAACCTTGTGCCAAGATACCATATTTATGCGTGTATAATGCACGTGCGTGCGTAAGGCGCACCCTAGTTTTTGATGGGGGAAAGTGACAAAAAAATTTATCTCTTGTATAATGCACAGTATAATCCAGGTTCAAGAAATGGATTTCTTAGTTGTAGGTCATAAGATGTTGCAATGCCAATCAAAAGCTGATGACATCATACCTATTCAATGAGTCACCTGTTGCTTTGTGGACCAAGAGAAGAATATCCTCTTGTGTAAACAGTAAGTGTCCAACCAAAGCCACCTCCCCATCTCCCTCCACTGTGTTTAGCATCCCAAAGCTTTTACTCTTTAACCACCTTATTTATTCTGTAATAGTAGAAAGCGAGATCAAATTTATGTTATGGATTTGCAATACTCACGAAGTTATTTTCTGTTATTTATCACCCAACAAATACTGCTGATACACATCCCATGTGATGGGAGGTACATGCTCAAAGTCTGCCAGAACAGCACTGTTTTTTTTGTGTCGCAGTACATTATATTACAAAGTGAAAAATCATTGAAAATGGCCTTTAAATAAACTTTTATGCGTGGTTTTGCTCATTTTCTCTTTACTTTTTCTAAAAACAAAACAACTTCAAAATATATACCTTTTCCATGACTGACGTAACATTTATAACAGGCCCATACAGGACCGTCAAACTAGCAGTTAGCAGAATAAGATTTCTTTCATTATGGCATTTACACAATCCATATTATTTGGCCAATAATACATTTTAATTGTTATTTTCTTTCTCCTTATCTTTTCTTTCATCCAAAGTACCACAAAAATCAGAACGTTCCTTCATTTTGTGCGAGTTTGTTTCAACTGCATTCATATTAGTGTCACCATCTTGAAAGGAATACTGTTGACATATTCAGAAACTACAGAATTCAAGCTTTACAACAATATATAACATGATAAGGTTTCGTAAACATGAAAAAAAAAATCCATGCACAATACGCACCACAGTTTTTGGGTGCAAAAATTTGGGGAAAAAGTGCTCATTATACATGAGTAAATATGGTATTCACTATCGTTTTGTTATGGTTATGTTTGAATATTATTTGCTTAGAAATCTAGACTTGGACTAGCATAAGACATGGAATAGAGATCTTAAATGAGGATAAATTGACTAAATATTTAATGATCTCATAGTTCGTCAAATATGTGCTTACTACCCCTTAAG
This sequence comes from Lepisma saccharinum, assembly GCF_977018435.1. NCBI lineage: Eukaryota > Metazoa > Arthropoda > Insecta > Zygentoma > Lepismatidae > Lepisma > Lepisma saccharinum. Next base: position 25,008,955 of record NC_139254.1, read on the forward strand.
ACATTGTCAAGAGACCAAAGAGATACAAAAAGAAGACAGACATGGCAGGAATGATAAATGAATATTCCCATATGCTAACAATGTTGCCAGTGCAGTGCTGGATCTACAAAATTTGGGCCCTATGTACAATACACACACTTGTGAAAGGACATGTCAAAACTTTTGCTGTTATTCAGTTTCTTCAATGTGTGTGTGCATGTGTGTGTGTATACATACATATATATATACGTATGGTAGAATCTCGTCGTAGATGTCCAGAAAGGAGGGGGGGCTAGGGGTGGGTTGCAAGGTCCCCTGAAAAATTAATGTCCACCTAAAAATTATACATTTCCCACATAATTTTATATCAGTTACAGTAATTTGTTAATTATTATAAGGGCGATGAAGGAACATGATAATTTCAGACTGAAGCTGTGTTTTTTGAGGAAGCATCACTATTATGGTGAAAAATATGCCTGTTTTGGCCCCCCTGGAAAAAATCCTGTGGACTTCCATGTACTTCTAGTTCCACACCACAGATCTAGGGAAGAAACACTTGCGTGGTTAGAAAGAAATTAATGTTTAGTTTCTGGTATGGACATAAGTTATTAGGTGGAAACTACTGCATTTTAACCAACTTAAAGTGAACAACAAATCCTTTCACCTTACAATGTTTTGATGGTATTTTAGTTGGTAGTGATGGACAAATTACTGTGTTTATTGTTTTACATACACATATTTGATTATGTAAAAGACATGGCAAGCCCCCTCCCTCTTAAACTGCATGGTTTCCCACTTTCTAGATCCGGCACTATGTCAGTTGTAAACACAGTGTTGCTGGTATTCCTTCAAATAACAATGGAAGTTTTCCATAGCAATTTGATTAGAATGGAAGCAGTAATAGGAATTGGTCGTTAAATAAATATAGTTTATTAAATTAAAACCTTATATAAAATAATTTGTGCTGTGTTGCATAAAAACCTATCATTAACAACCATGTGAATAGTGACTGTGAGTCACTAAGATAAATAGGTAAATTAAACATTTTTACAAGCAAAGTGAAAATATTGAATACAAAAATTGAGAGTGAAATATGCTCACAAAGAGGATATACACTGGACAGAATTCTAAAATGTTCCATTGCATGATATATCACAGATTTGCTTTAACATCCTGTTCACTAAATCTATTTCTGGTCTTGGATCTTCTGTTTCCGTGCAAATGATAGGAACACTTGCTCCAATGTTGTCTGGCTTATGGTGTAGTCTTCTATTATGGGGAATGTCTTTTTCACACTTTCCATTGTAGAAAACATCTTCCCCCATGAGAAGGATTGATCAGTTATGTGATAATGCAACAAACCCTGGAAAGAAAATAGTTGTATTACTGTTTGTTATATTTAAGAGTTAAATAAATAATTTTAATATTTTTTCATTAGTACAGTCTTAACACTATTACCAACTCTCAAACTAAAGTAGACAGTCATTTGTTTAGTCCTCTCACTGTCACCACAGAAAATATTTTCCTCTTTGCTTGTGCCCGTGTGTTGCCATATTTGCAACTCCCTTCCCTTTCTTCATCATCAAAAGATTCAACTTTAGATATTACATCTCTGCTTGCATTGTGTATGGTTTTCTCCTTTATGGTGCCATAAACAATCGCACTGAACAAATATGACAATGATGGGGCAGGATTGCATGACAAGCAGCTGATTGCACCACCCATTGCCACTTTGCTTACTTAGGGTTGACAGGCCATGACAGAGTCACGTTTTTTTCTCTTCTTGGTTGAGTTATACAATTTTTTTAAATACTTCCTGGTTCTTTGTGTGGCTTTATTATAACTGTTCTAGGAAAAAATCCAATGCTATCTCAGGTCAGATGTGAATGTGGAGGAGATGTGAATGGACTATGATTCTAGGAATAAAACCAATTTAATACAATTCCAAATGCTTGAAGATTCTGGCTTGATTATCTCAAGAAAGAGTTTTCTTAATTTTTTTTCCAGAATTGTCTCTGCATTTCATTCTTTCGAGCTTTGAATAAGTATTTGAAAATTAGTTGCTGATTTCAGTTTTTGAACTTTCATTAATCCAACATGCCAGAAGTTTCAAGGGAGTGGAGGTTGAACCTTTAACCCTTTCCAGACAGGACTTAGAATATCAAGTGTTACTGAGGAAAAAAATTGCTGTTTTTTTAAAAAAAATCATAGAAAATATGTTATGCATGTTATTATTTAACATTTTCCCCTTAAAATCTACAATTCTTTTTTCCACAGATATATGTTACATTTTATATAAATTTTCTCACATTCATGACTTTTTTCTGTAACAATTTTTTGAAAGGAAAGAAAAAAGTATACAATTGCATAATGTTAGTGAAAACATATTTTGGATAAATAATAAAAATCATAATATTTATTCATCCGTTGACAAATTTTGCATGGGTATGGAGTTCGTCAGACATGAAAATATAATATAAGCTAAGGTATACAGGCTTTACAGTATAAGAACAAAAATTTTTACATGCTTCACATGTGATAATGAAGTATACATAAATTGTACATTATATTCACAATCTTAAAAACAATGATAAACATATATACTTGCAGAATATATATAATACATTACATACCCATACCCATATATATAACGTATATGCATGATTTTTTAAAAATTAGAGATACATTATTGCTTCTATGACAGTATTGAATTTCTTTGTATACTTGATCCATGCACCCAGTCTAACTTAAAGTTCAATAATGTCATGCAGAGCTCTGTTTGTGAGGTATTATTTGATTAGCTGCATTTTTTCTTTAAGGGAGTGGTATCTTTTAGCCAAGAGGGAAGGTTGTTGTGGAATTTTTAAATTGCAGAATGTTGTGATCTATCTGTCAGAGTTAATCTGTTAGTTTGGATATGGAAGTTTTGCCTTTGTCGTGTATTATGTCCATGAATTTCTTCATTTCTAAATTGTGTTTTGTCATTAAGTACATATACAGTATGTAACATTCTTCTTCATACACACGGATTTTCAAAGAAAATGCTTTAATATCTGAAAGGAAATACACTCTTTTGAAATTGTTTCTTTACAATTCAATAACTAAAATCATTAGGAACATAAAATCTTACCCAAATTCTGTATAACCAATGACAATAATAAATTAAATGAAACTGAAAGAGAAACATGCCATTTTTTGTACAACTTTTCTATTTGTACACTTAATAATATAGAAGCAAAAAATATATTCAGAGCAAATTTACTGACAGTTCTAATACTTTGATGGGTATCCTTTGGCTTTAATTACTGCTTGACACCTGTTCTTCATAGAATTAACCAGTTTCCGACATGTTTCAGTGCTTATTTTATTCCACTCGGCTTGCACAACAGTTTTCAACTCTTGTTTGAACTTGACGCCTGCTTTATGCACTAGCCTCTTCAAAATTGCCCATAAATGCTCAATGGGATTTAAGTCTGGACTTTGAGCTCCATTTTTTAGGCACACTGCATTACATTGTTCTTCAATATGTCCGAATAGACATATGCATCCATGATACCATCAATAAACTGGATGGTACCAACACCTTTGGACGACATACAGCCCCAAATCATTAATGACCCACCACCGTGTTTAACTGTTGGAACTGTGTTAATGTGATTATTGTCTTTATTTGATTTTCTCCAGACCCTATTTATCCCATCTGACCCGTATATATTAATCTTGGACTCGTCAGACCATATGACACTATCCCAAAATTCCTGGTCCTTGTGGATGTTCTCTTTCGCGAATGAAAGTCTCTTCCTGCGATTCATCTTATTTACATAAGGCCTCTTTCGTGGTATTCTGCCATGATATCCATGCTTCCACAAGGCACGTCGGACAGTTTGATCGGACATCATCTTGCCAGCAACATTTTCTACTAACGGTCGTAACTGAGGAACACTTAGTCGGGAGGTTTTCTCGCACTCTTTTTAAAATAAAGCTTCATCACGTTTATTCAACCGTCTCTTTTTTGGTTTTCTCGGCACATTCTGTGTTGAACCTTCCTCTCTAAATTTGTTTACTATGTATTGAACTGTGGAGCATGATTTATTGACAGTTTGTCCAATTTTTCTTAACGAATAACCTCTAAGGGCCAAATTTATAATAACATCCTTCAGATCGGAACTAATATCCTACACCTTGCCCATTTCGAACACGCTGATAGATAGACGATAGGCCTACAACAATACCTACGCCAGCATTCCCCTTTACGGGGAGCGCGCCTGCATGTTCAAACTTGTTAGGAAGTTGCAAACTGCACGAAATCGCCCGAATAGAGGTGGCGCTGAATGCGAGGAAGATTGAAACTCTTGCCTGTACGAATAACAATGTTGCATGAAACAGCGTGTTTTTCTCTTTTCACACAAGTTATATGCTCTGCTTATACACTTTGAACATACATTTTTATTGGCATTTGTTGGTGAAACCTTCATTAACATTAATTTCCAGGTACATATGAAAATGATTATATTTACTAGTAGATATGATATTTTTTCCTCGGAAATTCTATGTGTACGAATAACAATGTTACATACTGTATAATAGATTTATAAACATACAGTGAGTATAAAGTCATAATTTTGTTTTTGCGAAAGGCAATTCTGCATGTCAATCTGGATGGTGCTGTATTTTGCATATAAGTCTAACAGCCCTTTTCTGTAGTGTGAACACTATTTTTGTATGTACGTGAGCTGCTAATCCCCAAGCTGTAATACAGTATTCTAAGTGAGAATAAATAGGACCATAATAAAGATTCATATTGATTTTCTTGATATTATATTGTGAAAGGATTTTCAATAGATAAAGATTTTTGGTGAGTTTATCACAAATATAATTTAATTTATCATCAATGATCAATCCTAGAAATTTTACATGGGTAGCATAGTCTAGTTCATTTTCATCTAATTAAACCGTCAAGTCATCAAAGTTCTTCTTGTTGCCAGGGTTAAAAATCATGAAATTTGTTTTTTGATGGTTCACATTTAGGCTATTAGTGTTTAAGTACTGGCTGAAAGGACCCGACGCCTAAGTGGGCATAAGGGAAAAGAAGAAGAAGAAGTGTTTAAGTACTGGGTTATTTGATTAATGGAGATGTAAGTTTGGATCTCTAATTGTTCTTTTGTTTTTGCCCTAATTATTATATTAGTGTCATCTGCATAGGTGATAGTTTGAGTCATGTTGTTCTTCGGTATGTCATTAATGCAAAGGATATATAATAATGGACAAAGTATAGATCCTTGAGGGACACCTACTTTTGACTATATGAAGCTGGTGTAAAATGTTTTGATAGAGGAATTATCTATGTGGTCAATTTGAGTGCTTTGTATTCGATCAGAGAGAAATGACTTAATTATGTTACATATGCCACCTCGGATACCTAAACTATATAGTTTATGCATAAGTGTGTTGTGGTTGAGAGAGTCAAATGCTTTGGACAGGACTAGAAATACTGTGCTTGGAATTTCATTGTCCTCCAAGGCTTCAGTGATTATTTTTACAAATTGTACAGTTGCAGAATTCGTTGATTTGTCTTTTTGAAAACCATGCCGATATTCATTTATAATATTAAATTTGGAGCAAAAATCATGAATTTTATTGGAGATTATTTTTTCGAGAATTTTGGAGAAGGGTGCAGTAATTGCTGTTGGTCTGTAAAATTAATACCTGAAAATAATGTACAAAGTTTCTATTAGGATCAAAATCATCACTAACTGCAAAATCTGAAGAGGAATCATCATAAGAAATTTCCACAATGATGATATGAATTGCTATTCTCAAGAGTATCAACAAAGGTGCAACTTAATTTGACACGAGCACAAGTAAAATTCAGCAATGAAGAAAATGTGATATCTAGGGGTTGGAATTTAAAACAGGTGGTTACAACCCAAGTGCATAAGACACGTGGTGCGATTATAGCTCATCGTTCATTCACAATGCAATTTTGTAGTGAATGACAGGCTTAGCCTATTGCATGTGTTATTGGACAGTACATGAATGATGGGTTATGCCTATCGCTCATCTGACCATATAAGAGTTAATAAATATTACAAATAATATTTGAATAACACAAGTGACAAAATCAAGTTGGTTGCAAGGTATAAATAAAATACCTGGTGCTCATCCTTCAGTATGCATGGTGAGAATGCTTTTTCCACTGTGTGCTTCACTGTCTCGACATCTCTGCTGTCACTGGCTGCATTCAGTTTAATGAGAATAGTGAAACCTTGTCCGTACTTGTTCTTCAGGTACTGGATGCTGCCGAAACACATGAACTGGCCATTCACCATGATTGCCAAAACATTGCAGAGAGCCTCGCATTCTTCCATACTACAAAAAAGAAATATTAAGCATTCCTGAAAATATGCACTAATATAAGAACAGAATTAACACATGCAATCAAACATCCTGTACATAACTTTTTTCTGGTAGATTACATTGAAAGAACTACAGGAAGCACAAACCTTTCACTAATAATATACAGGGTGATTATAAAGTCTCAAGTCATTTTTGAGAAGAAGAGGCTTAATATTAGAACAAATTTATTGAATGGATTCCCAAGTATATGGTAAGAGATAATCAACATTGAAAGAAAAATATCGGACATAAGTGGTGTACAGGAGAATATCCATGAAAGTGTCACCTCACCGTACTTCCACATGAGCACCCTGTATGTCTAAATGTGAATCCCATTGATTAAACAATTTCACCAAACACCTTTGATGCCATTGCGATGTCATGTTAAGGACAGTATGCTGGATACGTTGATGTAGGTGTTGAAGAGAGGCGATCTTCACCCTGTACACCTGTGACTTGATGTAACCCCATGCAAAAGTGTCAAGAGGTGTGACATCTGGAGATCATGCCCATATGCGTTGTGATCCCCTACCAAAACGTGGAAACGTAGCATCCAAGTACGCATGAACAGTGAGGTGAGGCTCCATCCTGGTAGAAAACCACTATTTTCAAGATGCTTGTGGTTGTGATTGTGGTTGAAGGAACAATTGCAGCATATCGAGATACCAGTGGCGGTCCTTCCATGGAACAGAGGGAACAGGCTGTTCCTTCCTACTTTTTGCCCTTTTTAGCTATTTAAATTATCTATATTAACATAATAAGAACACTTCTTCTCCTGAAATCAAAGTTTCCAAAATTGACGACATTTGTTTACTTCACTTACCCTCGTCGCATTGACAGCCTGAATCTTCTTTCCACCCTCTACGACCTGATGCCGAGTATTTCCGATGATGCACAAAGGTAAATGATCCCCCATGGAAGCTGAACTTCCATGCTGTTCCCTCAGAGAGACATGAAGCATTCGCTTTTCTTCAAGTTTTTGCTATGCGTTGAAGTTTAATTACATCATAGTGATACTTTTGAGTGCAGTAAGTCTATAATTTCCTAATCTCATTGCGAACTAGCATCTAACATTCATAATGAACTGGAAAAATCTTACAGTCTAAGCGCCTGCTAAATTCTTTAAGTTACCTTGGTTAAATGCTGTGAAATAGCTTCTGAGGGGACATCTCCAGCCCACTTGTTCCACCAGCCTCAAGACCGAAGTTTCAATGCACGCAGTGGCAGGACAAGAAAGAGAGTGTTGTGTGATTGAGCGGTTGATGATGAAAGCGTTTAGTTCATTGAACTTTGCAATAAATACAGGAAACCAACATCTTTCCTAACTGAATTAAAAACTAAGACGATATCGTACACAATGCATTTTCAAACGAGTTACTAAAACTCTGTAAAATGAATAACTGGATATTCTTCCAGTGGCAAATTATATTGTTGTTCTTGTGTGTTCCTGAGAAGGGAGTTTGGAACAGTTCGGGTTTTGTCACGTTAACAACTTCTACAAATCTAGCGTACGTCATGAAAAAACTCAGCCATCTGCATGCCATTATTGCATTAAGGATGTTTGAATTACAAAAATACTCAACTTTATGGAGAAAAAGAAGAAAAGAAAAACGTCAACTTAATCTACAAATAAAGAGATGAAAAAAGTTTCGACGAAACATTATTTTCTTTCTCTCATCACTCATAAATTGCTTTTTTGTTGTGCATCAACAATTTTGTTTCTAATGTTCTCTTTATATTATATCATATTTGCTTTAAAATTATTATTGTCATATAATGTTAGGTGCCTCATGTATGTCACTTCTGACAATTTGTAATATACCCACTTTTCACCACTTTTGCCCCCGCACTATGCTAAACCTTATCTACAAAGGGAAATATACTGTCTTTGTCCCCCCCTCCAGTTTTGGAACCCAATTGCCGCCACTGAATATATGTATCATATATTTATTTTGGTTTGTTTCAATAAGGGTTGAATTTTACTTGGTCTACTGTATTGTATTGAGACATGTGGGGGGGGGGGAGTGCAGGTGACCTGTTCCCCTGCCTGATTTAACATTGCACGCTACTGTGAGATACACATTACCTGTCACTGTGTGTTCTGCAAAGGAAATCAGGCTGTATACCTTGAACTTTGTGATACCCAATCACACACTGACTTTGGAGGTGTTTTGTTCCCATGGTGGTACATCATGTGGCTGTTCATTGGCCCACAATCTCCAGTTGTGTCGGTTGACAGTTCCATATGTGTGAAATGTGGCCTCATCACTAAACAACACGTGTTCAATCAAATCTTCCTCCTCCACTGCCTCTAACACGTCTGCACACATTGTTTCACGACCAGAATAGTCCTCCATTTGTAACATGTGCTCTAGACCTGAAGTCGGTATGACCGTTTTTTCAGGATGTAATCAAGTATCTTCCACACAGTCGCTTCTGGTGACAACAGCTCCCGGCTTAGCTTTCTTGTTGATGCTCTTAGGCTTCTGGTGGTGACATCTTCTATCCCTTTGCATGGTTTTGGCTCCTCGCTGCACCTTCCTGAATGTTTAGCATTGTGCACAGTACCTGTTTGCTTCAATGTTTGAACCAGTGTCCCTGATATCAGCCCTGGTTGGAACCGGTTTGTGGAATTTCCTTTCGAACTTAGCCTGGACCTCCTTGAAGTGTAATCATATCATCATAAATCATATTGTGTTCTTGAACTTGCCAAAACAAACTCCGTTACTGCCGTACAACATTTTTGAACACATTTCGGAAAACCAGCACCTTATAGACAGTTGATCTACAATTAGTACAGAAAATTTGAAACAACAGGGTGTTTATGTAAAGGCAAATGTCCGGGAAGACCCACCCTGTCAGAGAAAAAGTGGATCGTGTCCATGCTGTTTTCCAGCGAAGTCCACAAAAGTTCATGGCAAGGGTGAGTTTGGAATTACTAATGGCACAAAAAACTGTGTGGAAAATTTTACGGAAGAGACTGAAAATGACGCTTTACAGATTGCAGATATTACAGCATCTAAAGGAAGATGACAAGGTTAGACATCGGAATTTCTGCATTGAAATGCAGGAACATAATGAAGAAGATGGCTTCATTCAGCGGATAATTTTCAGTAATGAATGAACTTTTCGCGTGCTACGTGGCTAAGTGAATACACAAAACATCTGAATGTGGAGGACTGAACATCTGAGGGTGATGGTTGAAAATGCTATGTTGAAAGTGAATGTGTTCTGTACTCAATCTTGCACAATGGTTTATGGACCGTTCTTCTTTGTAGACGACACGGTAACAGGAGTTGCATATCACTAAATGCTAATGAATTGGTTGATGCCTCAACTGCATCAGGACGGGGGAAACTTCATCTTCCAACAGGATGGAGTACCACCTCACTGGCACTGAGGTGTTAGGACTTTTCTGGATGAAATCCTTCCACAGCGCTAGATCAGTCATGCAACAAACGACAGCCACACTCTCACACCCTGGCCACCATGGAGCCCTGATCTCACACCGTGCAACTTTTTTCCTTGGAGATTTGACAAAGGCAAGGTGTATGTCCCCCCACTTCCTAATGATATAGATGGATTGAAACAACGCATCACGACAGCTGTGAAGACGTAGGTATCTTACACCGGGTTTGGGTTGAATTTGATTATCGTCTTGATGTGTGCTGTGTGGCACAAGGAGCACATATTGAACATCTGTGATTTCCAAAACAAAATTTAAAGAATTACTTTATAAAACAGTGAAAAGTCTTTCCTGATAACATAAATAGTTTTCGATTTATAAAGCACTGAAAGTGTCTACTTCTTTTGTAGTAGCCCTGTACATCGAAATGACAATAATCTCTTAGCTTAAATTGCTACATGATTTTGCAAAATGCTTATTATGTTATTCAGCAGTAACTTTAATTAATTCTTGTCAACAAAAAATCCAACTATTTTCAAAACAAATAGCCATGCACCCAGTGGAGATACATAGTAGTTTGGATCTCACATTAAACTGTAGGTCCAGTCCCAATTAGTCTTTCTGTGCATAAAGTGGACTTAAAAATAAATAAACAAACAAATAGAAATGCTGAGGAAGGTATGTAATCAAAAATATTTTTTTGGCGCTAATGAAGGGGATATCCCAGTTTGGTGCCCCACCAACAAGAAAGGCACCCTGGGCAGTCACCCAGATTGCCTGGCCTATAAGCCACCATGATAAGACATCTGGGAGCAGGGTGCCAACACCCTCACTTAGAAAACACAATTTCAGTGGTAAAAGCTTAACGAAGTAAGCACATTAATATATATAACTCCCACTAGTGTTCACCAGCAATAGCTGGCAAAGAACAAATTACTGTAAGCACAACAATAATAGCAAAGATTTACATAGAGGTACAGAGGTGTGAAAGGAGTTAGGTTACCTGTGAGAGGTTAGTACAATGGCCTGTCCTGTTTTTTGGCTTTTCTGAAGAACACCCCAGAGATTCCTTCGTGCCACAGGATCCACCCCACTGGTTGGCTCATCAAGAAATATGATCGGCAAGTCTCCTATGAGAGCCATGGCTGTGCTCAGCTTCCTCTTGTTGCCACCACTGTATGTGCCACACTGTCTGTCGGCATACTCGTTCAAATCTAAAAATGAATATGAAAGATGCACTTTTACACAATGCAACACTTATTCTTACTGAAAGTACACATAACTACAGCTATACAAGGTGTTCAATCCTAGAGGGAATTGGTGGAATTTCCCCCCAAACCAACAATCTTGCACAAAAAAAATCTCCCCTCTAAAACCATCACAGCATGAAGCATGGACGTTCACAGGATTTTTTCCAGGGAGGGGCAAGCATGGTATTTTTTTTCCAATGGGGGTAATGGAGGCATATTTTCCCCCATAATAGTGATGTCCCCTCAAAAAATACACTTTGTCTGAAATTATAATTTTCCTTCAACACACTTATAACAATTAACATAAATAACTGACTGAAATGAAATTGTGTGATATATAATTTTTAGGTAGACATTCATTTTCCAGGGGGAAGGCATGTCCCCCTTTCCCCCCTCTTCTGGACATCAATGGAAGTACTGCAGTCAGAGTAACACGAATGAAAGACAAACATAAGAATGAAAATCTCATTGCTCAATATTAATAGAAAACAAAAATTAAATGAAAAAACAATTCTTATTAACACCATCTGACATACTTTGTAATTTACTAGCATGATATCCCTGATGTACCAGTGGTATTGGAAAGTATTGGTTGGAATTTATTTAGGGTAATGGCTGATACTTTTCTGGCATTTTGGTCTTACAGGGGGTCTGAAAAAATGACCCGTGGAAGTTTTTGAGTATAATTATCCTGGAAATTATGCAAAATTTGAAGCTGCTTCTTATTTTGCACCAGTTTTGTGTGAAAAAATGCATTCTGTGACATAACAAATATTTTAACATTGTGGTTGAATTCTTGAATATTTCAAAGTATAACTCTTGGTAAGTTGATGAATATAATTGGTTCAAGCATTGTTCTTCAGCATCATGAAACATAATTTTCTTTACCTGTTATATTTAATATTGTTACAATTAATTATACTCTTCCCCTCTCCCCTTACACACACACACATATATATATACACACATATACATATAATAGTGCATGTACATTAAGAGTCAGTAGGGTGTCTGCCATGCGGGAGATCCAGGTTCAATTCCCAGGTTGGGTGAGCAAAGGTCGGAATTATTCTGGCCTTGACCTTGCAGCTGCAGCATGGTGATGATCACATCAGCTCCAAAATGGCAGAGATCGAGAATATGTTAGGGCCCACCGCTACATCCCCTAAATGTGCCTTCATGGCATGGTGCTATAAGCATCGGGAACCTTACCTTTTACCTTACATTAAGAGCCAGCCTCCTCCCCCACCATTTTTTTAAATGATATTGCACCCTGCTGCTACATATTACAATGCAATAAACCCTAGCAACCTTTTGTGCAATGGAGTTGGGTTGTTCACTTTCGAACATTTGTGTCCTGGTAAAGTTTCATGTTTGGTTGGGAAAATCAGCGAGAGACACAGGGCCTCCCCGATGGCGCAGTGGTAGCGTCGTCGCCTTGTAATCAAGGGGTCCCGGGTTCGATACCCGGTGGAGGCACAAGTGGTTCGGATCCCACTTTAAACTGTAGGTCCCGTCCCAATTAGCCTTACTGTGTATAAAGTGGACTTAAAACAACAAATCAAGAACAGCGAGAGACACACAACCTGTTGCAGGAAGACCAATGATTTGCCAAGACCCTTTTTCCTAGTACAACATAAAACGTCACAAGAAAAGAAAGGAAAAAAACTGCTTGTTGAACCACTGCACCCTGCTAATGCATCTCCTGACATGTTTAACAAAGTTTCCCAACACTGTTCACATTCCAGTGCCACTTTCAGTTTTAACCACAGGAGTGGTGGCACACTTGTAAGAAACTTTTGAAATGGCCCTTGTATATGACATTACATTGCCAAAAATGCTATTCCAATTACATAATACAGTCTAAGATTGGCACCGTTCATGCCAACCATGAAAACTCTCTGCTCTATAACTCACCCATTGCAGTGATCCATTTTCGCACTACATTTTCAACATCCTCTGCTGGAATTCCATGTAAGTTTGCAAACAATCTCAGCATCTCATTTCCGGTGAGAACATCTATGATGGCATCAAACTGAGGGCAGTATCCTATTTTGGATAAATACTGAAAGAAAAGAATAATATTTTACATTAGCCTTTGGGGATTGTGAAGAATCACATTTCCAAATGTTAGATCAAACCAAAATTGATGATGCATGCCAAAATATTAAACTCGAGCAAGATTTCAGCAAAAAATTATTTATTGTATTGAGAGGTTTAGTTTTTAATTTTTTTTAAGCAGATGCAAGATGTACTGATATATCTATAATTTTAAATTTCTCCTGGATCATTTATTTTTTTCTTTTGCTTTGTTTTTTGTTTTGATTTCTTATTTAAGACCCAGGTACGCTAATCGGCAATGGACCTACAGTTTAAAGAGGGATCCAAATCACTATGTGCCTCCACCAGATATCGATCCCAGGATCCCTTAATTGCAAGGCAATAACATTACCACTGTGCCATCAGGAAGGACCATTTTACTTTTGCCTGTAGATCTTTTTGTATCACAATTATCAATACAGAGTAATCAGAAATCTAAATTTTAACAGTAGCTTCACTACAGCTACTCTTCCAAAATTGTTGGAAAATTGGATCATTTATTTTTTCTTTTGCTTTGTTTTTTGTTTCGATTTTTTATTTAAGACCCCAGGTATGCTAATCGGCAATGGACCTACAGTTTAAAGAGGGATCCAAATCACTATGTGCCTCCACCAGATATCGATCCCAGGATCCCTTAATTGCAAGGCAATAACATTACCACTGTGCCATCAGGAAGGACCATTTTACTTTTGCCTGTAGATCTTTTTGTATCACCATTATCAATACAGAGTGATCAGAAATCTAAATTTTAACAGCAGCTTCACTACAGCTACTCTTCCAAAATTGTGTAGCTTCACTACAGCTACATTTACTGAAAAGTAGTTCACTCCACTACTCCTGTTTGCTACTAGCTACTTCACTACTTTTGTGATACTTTTCATTAAAAGAAAATATGAGTATTCAAAAGAAGTAGCTGTACTTACTAGAAAATAGATTGCATTATTTATTATTATAATACCCATCATTCTATCATTTTGATAGCAGTATTGCTGCTGTAACCTATTTTTACTACAGTGTTTGAGTATTATGTGTGCATATAGTATAAGTGGCAAATTAATTCAAATTTGATATCCGAGTATTACCATTAGGGTGTTACTCAAATTTGACATATTTTTCAATTAACATATTTTCATTTATGTTTTTATTTTCTTGAAGATAAATAGCCATTGGCCGGATTATATTGATGAATGCCATTTGGTTATCTGGATATCAGAATTATTCATATATCAATTAAAGAAATTACGTGGATATCTATAATCTGCAATATCAGGACATTTATCATCTAGATTATCCCTATTGCCATTATCTAGTAATAGACATGGTCTTTTAAACCTCACATACAAGTAAGCGTTATTATCGATTTTCTTTGACACTGTTGGAGGTTATAAAATTTAACTCAAAACTCCAAGAAGAAATGTAGCTGTAGCAAATTTTTTGCTACAACTACAGGAATGTTGTAGCTTCTCTACAGCTATAATTTTTAAAATATAGCACCGCCACAGATACAGCCACAAATTTTGTAACTAGATACAGTAGCATCGCTTCAAGTAGCACGCTACTTTCGATCACTGTCAATACATGTATGTGTATTTATTAACATCTGTGAAAGATGAACCACTGTACATGGTCATCAGAATGAAATAAACATAAAGCAATTCTGGTACTCCCTAAGATGTACTGAAAAAACTGCCATCTATTTGTATGATATACAGGGTGTCCAAGAAGTCTTCGTACCCCTATATTATATTACATAGTACATATTACCCCTAGATATATAACTTATTTACTACAATATATGTATATATTTATTTACATAACATGCTTGGATTTTACATTACGTTACAGTACATTGTTTGCCCCATGCATTGCCATTCACACACACAACATTGACCATTCCTCAGCATTGTATATACATTCTCACATCAACCATGGCACAACAGATGACATATGAATTTCAGCAAGCACTTCATGTGACCTTCAGAGAAAGGATGCCAACCATGGAGACAAAATCATTCCCAAGCAACTGAATACCAGCCTATTTTCAACATGGTTGCAACAGGATGCATGAAAGTAGGAGTATAGGGACTTCGTGGAGACACTGTATATGTGTATACATATTTATCTGTATTCCTTCTGTTAACATAAACAACTATTAGTTCCAGGGACTTCGAAACTTATTCAGGGAACTTATATATATATATATATATATATATATATATATATGGGAAATAGTACATATGTATGCATACATAAATATGTGTATTACATTATTACATAATTATATACTTCTACAGTCCTCTGTAGAAGTGCAAAGCATAAATAAATAAACACAAATGTATGTATGTATATATATATATAATCATATAATTATTGATACATATATTGTCATTACATAGCTATTTATGTAATGCGATAAATACATTAACCCACCACTTGATGCTCTGTTAATTTTTTTTAATGTAAGTTATTCTTTCTTTTAGCTAAACGGGGGAGATGAGGGTAGAATAAACAAATCTCAACTTTCGCAGGTACTATAACTGTGTCAAGGAAGTATCCATGTTCATCATACATTTTCAAGGGCAGGTGTAGGCTGTAGAGGAATAAATTTCCTCCACCCCTAAGACATCTTACTTCTTTTCTTCATACTGACCTCCGTGACGTAGTGGTTATCGCAGCATGCTGCAAAGCCAGGGATCCCGTGTTCGAATCTTGGCCTGGGCATAGGTGTTATTTGTGATTGTCCTTTCATCAATTTCAACATGTCATCACTCATTCTCATCTTCGCGATTAGCCAAAAGTGGCAGAAAAGCAAATTAAAATAAACTAAATCAGTCAATCAATAAATCAGTCCTTTTCATCACAAAGTGTGTGAAGACCTCAACTGCCATAAATTTAATCATTTAGGCAAAATTAGGAGTCCTGATAAAATTTACTGTGCTATTAAAGAAAACCGATATACAGGCAAATATCACGTATGGTACCGTTAGAAAAATAAATAAAGTGACAAAAATTTGATTTGAAGTCAACATTATACACAGGGGTTCAACGTAGCTAGATCTATGGAGTAGATTTTTGTAACGAACCGTTACAGGAGTAAAACTGTGGTGTTTCTTCACATGCTTCAAATTATGCAGCATTAAAAACCAAGAGCGTGAAGAAGGGATGATTGACACGGTACTTCGTCTCGTCCCTATCTGTCCTTCAACACAGAAAACAGTATATTGCTTCTATATCAGGCGACTGACATCTGTGCAGTGATCTTCCAATCCGACGTGACTTTTCCAATATTTTCGGTCATTCAAAATGCAACTATTCTCTGGACCAAAAGGGAAGGGGAGAAGGAACTGGAACTTTCAAGAATATGCTGTCTAAGGCAGGTACTCTTTTTCGTACGGCCAATGACCTTGACTGCGAGGGTTCCTAACAAGAGATTATTTCCACAAAGACTGAAGTAGCGGTCAGGATTTGCATGCAAATGAATCCTTGATCCGAAACAGCTTTGTTCCTGAATAGGCTTCCTTCTGAAGCCCTTGAGGAGTTACGAGCATCTTCCACCAAGAGTCTTATTTTATCTTCCTCACATTTTGAAAAATAATTTGCACAGTTGGGAGTGAAATGCCAACTTTTCGGAGTCATGGTGGTCTAGTCTGACTGCCACGCAGGAGGCCCGGGTTCGATTCCCGA
>NC_139254.1:25030769-25048269 GCF_977018435.1 Lepisma saccharinum
GACTCGGATGTTAGCACATACAGATGATGTAGTCTTGCTAGGAGATGATATAAATACAATTTAGAATAACCAAAATAATTTTAAAAGGAGCTAAAGAGAGAGGGTTGGAAGTTAACAAAGAGAAAACTAAAAATATGTTTACAGTTCAAAACCAAGTGTTGGGTGATAATCAAAATTTAATTATAGTTATCAACTTGTTTGGATCAGTTTCCAAATTCAAGTATCTATGAATATACTAACAAATGAAAATGATATTAAGGAGGAAATAAAAGATAAAAAGCAGACTTAAATCAGGAAATGCTTGTTAATGAAAAAAATGTGTACACTCAACCCCAAATTCAATTTTCTCAATAAAAATTTTCCATTTTTTTTGTAATATATAAAACATGGGACATTCCATGAAAAGTGGTCCTGTCAATCTGGAAATTATATTGTTTTTAATTGCATAGAGGGCTAAATGTTTGTGAATGTGTATAATTTGTGTTTTTCTCCAACAAAAATTATTAGCATCTGTAGCCTCTATGATTCACAGACAAATAAAATCAAACTTTGTTATATTTTTAAAGCATCACACAAGTAAAACTTTTTTGTTAAAGCTTTTTATGTATTCAGGCTATGTCATCATACTCAAGTCTTTTCAATTGTTAGCAAATACCACACAGTACTTCATAATTCTATGAAACCAGTTCATTATTAATGTATTGCCAAGATGGGGACGAGTGCACATTGTGCGAAATGTGTAGATCCGCTCTTTTATCTGTTTTGCGCTAGTACTAGTGTGAATTTGCTTAGTGAAAAAGTGTTGTCTGCCTTGTGAAGTTGCAGTTAAGGATGGGAATATGTTTGCAGATTTGTTCCATGACAGATACTTGAAAACATGAGTGCTTTTCCAATGCTTTGTGCTCTTCGAGGGGCAAGCACATGCAAGAATGCTTCGAAGAAATCCTTGCCCGGGACCTCTGTCAGGAAGTGCCTGCTCCAGCACCTCTTCCTCATGCTGTTGCTGCATGGAGACATCGAACTTGTGACATTTTTCCTGCTTGTATGAATCACAAGTTTAACTAACTAACTAACTCTCTAGCTTCTTAAACCCGAAGGTTCATGGCTGCAGCAACACAGGCCTTCCATCTTTCCCTATCTTGAGCAAGTTCTATATACTCTTTTCCATCCCTACCGATTTCCCTTAGGTCCATCTCAACGTTGTCCCTCCATCTTCATCTTGGCCTTCCTACAGGTCTCTTACCATCAGGTTTCCCAACAAGAATCCTGTAAACTCTTCTTTCCTCTCCCATTCGTGCCACATGGCCTGCCCACCTAAGTCTTCTTGATTTCATTATTCTAATAATATCTGGACATGAATACAAATTATGTACTTCTAAATTATGTAACCTTCTCCACTCACCTGTCTCCTCATCCCTTTTACGTCCAAATATTTTCCTAAGGATCTTATTTTCAAATACTCTCAATTTATGTTCCTCTTTCAATGTAAGGGACCAAGTTTCACATCCATATAATACTACAGGCAAAATTACTGTTTTGTATATTTTAACTTTTAGTTTCTTAGATATTAAACGAGAAGACAAAAGTTTATGAAGAGAGAAGTAACATGCATTTCCTGAATTAAGCCTACTTTTTATTTTCTCTTTAATATAATTTTCATTTGTTAATTTTACTCCTAAGTATTTGAATTTGGAAACTGGTTGAAATGAGTTGTTATCAACAATTAGATTTTGATTATTACCTAACACTTGGTTTCGGCCTGTAAGCATATCTTTAGTTTTCTCTTTGTTAACGTCCAAACTTATCTCTTTAGCAGTTTTGAAAAATATTTTAACATTATTCTTAATTGTATTCACATCATCCCCCAGTAAGTCTACATCATCTGCATATGCTAACAACTGAGTCACACCATTTAATTTTAGTCCTTCTTTAGTTTCTTTTACCTTCCTAACAGCATATTCTAAGGCAAAATTAAAGAGCAATGGAGATAATGCATCTCCTTGTTTTAACCCATCATGAATTGTAAATTTGTCAGACATATTAATACCCACACGAATTTTACTTTCTGTTTCACTGGTGCATATTTTTATCATACTAACAAGCTTCTTAGGTATTCCAAACTCTACTAATATATTATATAATTTATCTCTTTTGACCGAATCATATGCTATTTTGAAATCAATGAATAGCTGATGGACATTTTGATTATATTCCCACTTTTTTTCAAGTGTCTGTCTGATGTGAAAAATTTGATCTGTAGTTGATCTGTTACGTTTAAATCCACATTGATAATCACCTATAATTTCATTAGCATATGGGGTTAGGCTTGTTAAAAGAATGTTAGACAATATTTTATATGTTGTTGAGAGTAGAGAAATTCCACGGTAATTATTGCGGTTCATTTTATCACCTTTTTTAAACACAGGAACAAGTATGGATTCTTTCCACTGTTGAGGGATTTCCTCTTTATTCCATATTAAACAAATTAATTTATGAATTTGACATATTAACGAATTTCCACCATATTTAATTAACTCAGCTGGTATTAAATCAATGCCAGGTGCTTTGTTATTCTTTAGCCTTTTAATAGCATCTTTAACTTCAGTCAAGTTAGGTTCTGGAACTAAAGTTCCTGCTGTGTGTACTTCATTTACTTCTGATTTATCTCCTACATGGACATTTAAAAGGTCATTAAAGTAGTTCTTCCATCTATTTAGAATATTGCTTGGGTCAGCTAGAAAATCACCGTCTTTATCTTTTATCAAGTTTACTTTAGGTTGCCACCCCTTTCTAAACTCATTTACAACTTTATATAAATCTCTGATATTTTTGTTTTTGCTGTTTGTTTCAATTTCGTTAATTTTGCTTTTCAAGTAATCTCTTTTCTTACTTCTAAATGTGTGGTTAACTTCTCACTTTATTCTATTATAATTGTTTAGATTTGTATCATCAGAGTTATTTAACCACCTAAGTCTAGCCTGATTTTTTATTTCTATTAGATTATGACATTCATTATCAAACCATGCTTACTTTTTCTTGGTTTATGGTATCCTATAGTTTCTTTAGCTGCTGATTCTATTGCATTACGTATGTGCTCCCAATTCTTATTTACGTCTGTTTCATTTATATTTTCATCATCATTTAAATCCTGCAAAATATCAAATCTATTTGACAGTTTAATTTGGTAATGTTTCTTAATTCTTTCATCAGTAAACTTTCCTGTATCAAATTTTATAACTTTTAGATTTTGTTGCTTATGATTTATCACTGAGAGTCTTTCTCTTAATTTAGTAATTACTAAATAATGGTCACTGGCACAGTCAGCACCTCTATGTGTACGAACGTCAATTATACTAGTATGTCTTCTCTTATCAATGAGAATATGATCTATCTGATTATGAGTTTTACCATCTGGAGAAGTCCAGTGTATATTTATGGATACCTTTATGCTTAAAAGTGGTACTTTTCACAATTAAATTCTTTGAGGTTGCAAAAGTAATCAATCTTATACCATTATCATTACTTAATTCATGAAGACTTTCTTTACCAATCGTGGGTTTAAATGTCTCTTCTTTGCCAATTTGTGCATTACAGTCACCTAACAGAATTTTCATATCATACTGAGAAAATTTATCAAAGACCTGTTCTAACTCTGTATAAAAATCATCTTTAGTATTATCATCTTTATCTTCCGTTGGTGCATGTATGTTTATTAAAATAATTTTACACCACCTACCCTGTAAAACTGCATATGATATCCTATCATTAATAAATTCTACTGTTTTAAGAGCCGAGATAATTCTATTATTTATGAAAAAGCCTGTTCCAAAATTATGAGTTTCAGTACCACTGTAGAAAAAAGTATAATTTTTAGTTTTACAATTCCCTTCTCCTGGCCACCTAACTTCCTGGACAGCTACTACATCTAATTTATACTTAACTATCTCACTAACTGTACACTGAAATGCCCCAGGCCGGTAAAGACTCAGAACATTCCAGGTGCCTAATTTAATATCCTTATTTCTAATGCAGATCTTATCCTTAGTCCAGGGACCTCCCAAAGTAGTCCCCACCCGGAGATTCGAACGGGGGACTATTTTACCTCAGGAATATTTTACCTTGGGAACATCCATGGCCTTATATTGCTGTTTCTTGACATTTTTTTTTTACAGTGCAGAGTTGTCAGCTCTACGCCTAACCGCCAATATGAATGGAGGAACTACTACACAAGACAAACATAAACACATTAGACAGCACAACTACTACACAAGACACACATTAACACATCACAACTATAACACAATATAAACACAAACACACCACAACTACTACACAATATAAACATAAACTACACACCACAACTACTACACAAGACAAACACAAACATACTAGACAGCACAACTAGTACAAAGCACAAGTTTAAATTAAATTAAATTTTTTTATCGTTGCGTAAAAAACTCACAGATTTCCTCATCCTTCGGTATGCTATTGTGTCATGTTACTGATTAAGATAAGGTTGTCTGAATTGCCACTAGAGGTCCTCACCATATTTTGCCAGGTTGCACGATTCTGCTCACTCACAGCTCTGCAAGACACGGGATGCATTGCCTCGCGATGCATTACTTCCACTACTCGCGACCTAGAACAGCTGTGTAAGTGTCTATTATTTTCTTCGAACCATGAAGCAAATAAGTTGCCTTTGCATGAGATTACTTTTACTTCGAAAACAGCATGAAGTACTTTTGGCGGTGTTAAGGAGGCAGCATTTTTCAACGTTGTGGTTTTCGAAGATAATGTTGATTTACGTGAGAAGTTATTTGTAGGGGTGTGTTGGATCCCGAAAAGTTGGGACCGGGATCAGGTAATGACTTCCTGACTTTTCGGGATCCTGAGCAGTCGGGAAATACCAAATGGTCATTTTAAAAAGTCGTTACTTCTCGACATTATCTGCATTGTAAATGTCTGCAACTTATCGGAAATTATTAGTTTTTGTACCAGAAATGCAAAAACAATCACTTAAGGTGAAAATTACCTGCAGAATTCGAGATTTCAAGAGCTTCGGGAAATTTCAAACATTTCCCATCCTGAAAATTTCCTGACTTTGTCGGGAAATTGCGAATTTTTCCTGTCCCGAATGTCGGGATTTAAAAAATTTCCCATCCCGACTCAAAAAATTCTGTCCTGCACACCACTAGTTATTTGACAGTGGAAAGTGATTGAATGGAAAAGTATACTTGACAATGAGTTTGACTGAGTCCCATTCAATTTGGTCAATTCCAAGTCATGAAAGATCTACCAGGAATGCGAGGTACACTCTGCATAAGAAAGAAGGAAGTGAACGTCGGAAACAAATACACATTTTGTATAAGAAGAAACAGCATTCGTTCTGGGTGTGTCTTTTGCTTTTGACCAAGATGACGATACAAGACTTATAAAGGCAATTAAGACGTCAGAGGATGTACGTAGTTTCGGATTGAAATACCAATGTTTCAATCACATGCTTTTGTCGCAAGTACATCAGAATTGTCGGAGGCAGTGAAAATTCCAATCTGTCTACATGGAAAGGAAGGGTGCATTTCCTGTTTACTGCATTACCAAAGCCAAATAGATGATTGCCATTTTTACAATGAGGAAGAGACACGATTTGGACAATGGCCAATATGAACGCGTGCATTCTGAAAGATGTCAAGATTGTGCTTATTTTATTTCACGAGTATCAGAGGTCTCTCTCTGTATTATTAAGGTACGTACCCTCTTATTCTGTGAAGTGAATTTAGAACTGTGAACTCACAATTGCACATTGTTCCACTCAAATTACGAATGTGCTCTGTACCTGATATACTATCATTATCCGGCAAGTCACATCAAAATAACACTTTTGTTACATGCGAAATATTGCATAGTCGCAATTGATGAAAAGTGGCTAAACGTGACTTTCTCTAATAAACTCTAGTTTCTTTTTAATTTTGGCATTTGCGAGTGATTATGACAATTGATACCAGACCACGTTGGCAAAATATACATAATGAATGAATACGCATCAAATCAAAATACGTGGTCTGAGCACGCACAGTTGAATACGATATAACTTTGATATAATTTGTAAGAGCACTAATTAATCTTAATTTTGGGATTGTTTTGTGGCCATAATAATTACAAATAGCTTAACGACTGAAGGTTGAATGTAACGGTCTGCTTAAATTACGAACATTAGTTAGAAAGTGCGAAAGTTGTAAACCTTGTCTAGTCAAAAATGTTGAGAAGAGATCATAAAAGATTTGAATTATACATAGCTGAAATGTTGAATGACCTGTTATGACGAGATGCTGGAACGTCCATTAATATTGTTGTGTTTATGATTATTGTACTTGCTTGTTGATATAGCAGCCACTCTTCGTTGCGCTAGTTGTTATAACAAATTTGGCCTTGAGTCACAACTTAAATATTTGAGTACATATTTATCCTGACAAAATTATCTAAGCTTGTAACAAATTGTTCCCGGAATATCAGTACATAAGTATAATATTAGTAGTACTTGACATATGATTATTGCAGTTGAGATTGTGCACATTTCGAGGCGGCGTGAACAACATGCCAATAGCTTCAAACAGCACCTTTGTAAATACCAGGATTTGGGTTAAGAAACATAGTAGATTCAAAACAGCCTTAGTCACGACTTCCTTAAAGTAACTATTCCAATCAACCAACTTGGTACATTACAAACTTGAGCCTGGACCAGGGATGTCTACAGGGATAACAACAAAAATAAGTTTTTGGACTGTGAATTAATGATTCCTGACTTCTCTGAATATGACTGTGTGTGCTTTAGTGAGTCTTGGCTCAATTTTGATATCTCGTGTGTTGAAATTCCCCTCTATGAGCAGTTCAATGTTTACCGTAAGGATCGTAAAATGCGTGGTGGTGGTGGTGTTATGGTGTATGTGAACAAGAAGTGGCACAGCAAGATATGATTGGATTTACAATGAGACTGCAAATTATTCTGGTTAAAAGTAAGTACTAACCACCATAGAAAAATACTTATAGATTGTTTCTATCGGCCTCATAGGCGGAGTCCCAAAGAACTCTTAGTGTTGCTATGATTACACTTTGGCAGCTCTTTCCAGCCACGAAGTTATTTTGTGTGGGGATTTTGTCCTTCTTTGAAACCTGTGACGTCACACCCTCCTTGAATCTGCTTCAGTCAGACCACGAGTCGCTGTGTGCTATCTTCAAAATCCCAGTGAAAGGGGGTAGCTCCCATTCTGCACCCCCAGGCATAAGATTCCGCTGTTGAAGAAAACGTCATGGGACACCATCCATCAAGCCTTACCAATCTGTCTTCTATGCAATCCTATGCCATAAACGCAATTACTAATCGTAATCAGTTGGATGTTGTGTACTTTGATCTGTCCAACGCTTTTGATTCAGTGGATCACTATTATTTACTACATAAATTAGCCAACAGATTTAACATAACTGGAAACACGTTAAAAGTAGTGAAAGACTATCTAAGAAATAGACAACAACGTGCTATACTTCCTGGAACTCATTCTAACTGGCTTCCTGTTATGTCTGGTGTGCAGTAAGGAAGCATTCTTGGCCCTCTATTATTTGTATTATATCTGTCTGAATGACTTTAATTCCCCAATCTCATGCACAATTCTAATGTTCGCCAATGATTGCAAGATTACGAGAGAAATAAAACAGCCATCAGACATGCAATTTCTCCAAAATGATATAAACAGATTCTATGAATAGTGTAAGCAATGGAAACTGTCCATAAACCCTTCTAAATGCTCATACATAACAATTTCATTGAAACAAAACATTCTTGAAGGTAATTATACACTCACTGATATCCCTCTAGTAAAAGAAGCACAACACCAAGATATAGGTATCATCATAGATTCTAAACTTTTGATAATCACATATCAACCATCACACAAAAGGCAATGCATATGCTAGGCTTACTTTACAGATTCTCCGAATTCCATAACCCTAAAGCACTTTCCATTTACTTCAAAACTTTTCTTCCCCCCCCCCATTCTAGAATACTGTTCACCCATCTGGAACATGGCTGCCCCTTCTCATACCTCCAAGATCAAGAGTGTTCTCAGTCCTCTCCATCGTTCGATATAAAGTGCCAGTCCTGAGACACTTACCTAAGGGAGATCTGCTTGTAAACTTAAACATAAATATTTAAGAATCATGTAGATATGTTGCAGATCTCACTCATACAACGTTCATTATTCCATAGACTACCGAAACAATTCAACATCATCTCAAACCAAGTAGATATATTCAGTTCATATTCTATTAGTCTTTTATCACCAACTTAGAAAAAATTGTACATAAGTAATGCATTGTGAAAACAATCTGTTTACCTTGGTACTGTCTTGGCTTGTTTATAATCATGTTTATATTTATATTTTGTTTATTTTATTTTATCTTGTTTTGTGTGTGCTTTCTTTTTAACACTAGTGCACTGTTTTACTGTTGTTTCTTTCCGGATTAAAATGGCTTCTGCTGTACTGAAAATTTCAATAAATAAATAATCCAATTTCATGTCTAGAACCTTACATTTTTTGTGTGAATGTCACACATATAACACTGGAATGCCCCACATGTCTTAAAATTAGAAAATGCAAGAAACAAAAGTGTGTATTTAATACTTGTTAAAGTGAGAAAAAAAGTGAAAAAGAAACTTACATGTAATTTGCTGTAGAACTCTGCTACTTTCTTTTACAACATCATCATCTTGGTCTGTAGCACTCCATTCCTTTCTTTCTCCCCAAATTTTCTTGCATATTGCAAGATATATCTTGCCAAAGAGTCCATACTCTATCATGAACAATATGAAAGTATACACCAGGGCATCCACTAGAAAGTAGACAACTTCTATCAGGAGTCCGTTGTTCGCCTCAGTGGTCCAAACCATGTATGGTTTAGGTTCCAGGCAGTTGTTGTGTTTTGTGCAGAGATTCTCTGAAATGAAGGTAGTGAAGCATTGTACAGACTTTGTATTGTAAAGAGAATGAGAGGAAAAAATAGCACGATATTGTATTTATTTATTGATTGATTTGCTTTATTTTACTTCACTTTTTGTGCCACTTTTGGCTAATTTGTGAAGATGGGGATGAGTGATGATGTGATGAATGGACACAAACATTCATGCCCAGGCTGGGATTCGAACCCAGGGCCCCTGGCATACAAGACACTGTATTGTGGCCAAGGTTATGCAATTACATGTAAAGAAACTTTTTCTACATGACACATAAATTATGTGTAAAAGATGCAGAAAACACTTAGAAAAACATAAAGTACACAAAAAACTAGAATAAAACAAAAATTAAAAAAAAAACATGTTCTTTGCAGTGATTATTGTTATGTATGGCAGTTGGCAGTGGCAGAAAATAAAAAAAAAAGGCTTTAAAAAACCTTCCTTCTGATTTTTATGCACTCTTGCATTGGAATTTTACAAACTACTATATTCACATCTACATCACAATTAGCCTATGCAAGTGTACAATATGCATGGAAAAGGAATTTGAAGCTGTTACTAAAACTTTAAAATCCAATCCAAATAAATTGTTGTTAATCTATGTGCAAGACCTTGTATCAAATGGTTTCTCAATTTTTAAAAATATGTAAAACATCTATTTTTAACAATCTGTTAGTGAGGTTGAGGGTGTATAAACAATCTTCAGAAAATAAGGATTTTGTGTTGAAATATGTGTGAAAATTAAAGTTTAAAATGTTACCAATTTATAAAAGAAAATTAGTTTCTTACATGTGTAAAAAACTGGTTTTCTATGTAAAGTAAATTATGCATAATTTATGGAAAAAATATAACAAGTAAATTACCTTGCCAATCCTGATTATGGCATGCTGGTTTAATCTATGAGATTAAAATCTTTGCCTATACCCTGCTCCAGCTAACTGTAGAGCAGAGCCATGCATATCGGCAGAGGAGGAGGAGGAAAATCAGGGGGTGATAGCTCAGTGTTGCCAACCGTACGGTTCTGATCATACATGTACGGACGTACGGTCCAGACCTTAGTCTGTACACTAAATGCACGCAGCTTGTCAAAATTTGCTCTTGCATTTTAACCCTAATATTTCCCTAAGAAATTCTTAAACCAATTGTATCGACCTGGAGACAAAAATACGGTCCATTTGCCATGTGCGTTCGGTATTATCCTTTTCAAAAGTTTGCAACGCTGTATAGCAAAAAAGAAAATCGGGAAAACTCCCATCTCCCATTTACACAATCCTGTTTCTCTCACTGTTCATTGGTGGAGCCGTCTCGCATCACTACTTGTGCAGAGACTTGTTCTCGTTTGCCTGGTCTACATTTAGCTGGTACGGAGTTTACAAATGCTGTTTGCCTTGAAGTTCTCTGGGCTGTGAAAGTTTGTCACCCATTTGGTTTGGTACCCTTCAATTCGAAGTTCTGTACATTTCCCAGGAAGTATGGATAAACCAAAATAAAAAAAAAAACGATAGAAATAACATGAAATGAATAGCTTCCCCTTATCACACCAATGTAGTTAAATGATTATCATAATCCTTACAGGCAAGTAGCATCAAAGCCAACTTCCAAAATATGGCAAGGATTGTTATATATGGAAAGATATTTTGTAGAGAAAATTAATACTACAGGTGTATACTGAACTTGGGCTCTTTTTTCTTTGATATGTCCTCATTTCTGTCAAGCTCTGTGGTGCAGTGGTTAGCACAGCATGCTATGATGGCAGGGGTCCCGGATTCGAATCCCAGCCTTAGCATGTGCATTTTTGTGAGTGTCCCTTCATCAATTTCATCATATCATCACTCATCCTTATCTTCACGATTAGCCAAAAGTGGCAGAAAAGCAGAGTGAAATAAACAAAAAAGAAAGCAAATTCTAAAAAAAAAAAACATTATGATTATCCCTCTTGTTGACTAGAAGATTTTCATTGTGTGAAAAACCACTAGTATATTAAGAATATAATTAAGAAGGGGTATGTGTGTGTGGGGGGGGGGGATAGACATATACAAACTTGCACAGTTAAAGGAAAGAAGAAGGAAAAAGCAAATGATGTAAATACAACACTGTTATTATGGCTTTCTTTTCAACTTGTGGCTGGAAAGCAGTGAATTGGGGATGGGTTCAATTTAGAATTGAGGTGATACTGATGCTAATGTATCGATATGGGAAAATATCAGTTTGAAATGATTTACTGAAACCAATCAATCCTTTTCTGGCATTTTAGTGTTTCATGGAATCTGCAAAAATGCTATGTTCCAAAGAGTTTGCAGAGTCTAATTAACTTGGAAATTATTCAAAATTCAAGGTCCACATATATTTTGCACCAGTATTGTGTAAAAAACTGGATTGTGTGACTATACAGGGTTAGCCTAAAAGAAATAGATACTCAAAGTTTTACACAAAGAAGTTTTAATAATGGGGCTGAAATATTTACATGGTTCCTAAGTTACAAGTGTTCTATGTGTGACCCTTTTGTAGAACAACAGATATCAATGCCATAGTCCAGTTCTCCCCATACACGACTTTTCCCCTTGCACAGACAACCAGTTTCCTTAAATTTCTTGCTCCAATTGTAGATGGATTGCTTTGTGGGTGGTTGATTACCATGCCGTTTTCTAAAATGATGCTGCACGATAGTAACAGAATTTTGTTTTGGCAAATTCAATCACACAGAAAGCCTTTTCCACCTGGCTAGCGGCCATACTGCTCGACTTACGTCAAGGGTGTTCACGTGATGCTAACGTTACAAAGATAAAAGAAAAGCGGAGGCCGTAAACTTGAAGACTTTCTCTATACCACAGTACTAAATGCTTTCTCATGTAACAAATACATTTCAATTTATATGTCTTTTAGGATAACCCTGTATAACATTTATTTTCATATTTTGATATCAATCCTGAATATCTGAAAGCAAAACTCTTAATAAATTAAAATTCACATAACTGGAGTGGAATACATAGACATTAATATTAATCAGTATTTTGAATAACTTTTAATTGTTACACTTTTCAAGCATAGGTATCAGTAATAGTTAGTAACAATATAGGCATCGGTATGGGTGTCAGTTCATAGCGGTATTGCCTGTTTCAATTGTGATCAAGTGATATTGTTTACTTTTGTGTCTCCATTAGCAGAATGATGTTCCTCCAGAAAGGAACAAGAGTTAGATACACTGAACATGGCTGCACGTAATGCAAGCATGTAGCAGTGGGGGATTCAAAAGTTGCAGTTGGGATGGGTGAATTTTTGTTCGGTATTTCACCTCAGCGAGAATTAGTTCTAAGCTACACTTGCACTGTTTTATGTGCACAATATATAGTGTAAACAGGAGTCAAGCCAACTTCCGTTTTTAGAGATTAGAGCATTATTTTGAAAAAATAAAGTCCAAAGCTGGAATAGATCGTCATTACTGTAGGATGCTATAATTCTTCTCATTGGTATGGTAGACTGACCGATCATGTATGAGGAGTGAAGTGAGTAAACAACAAAAACAAACACCTATTGTCTCAAGGGGGTTTCGTTCGATTCCCCACAGCAATCAGATACAAATTTAAACTGTAGGTCTAGTTCCGATTAGCCTATCATGATCATAAAGTGGACTTCAAGCAAACTTTTTAAAAAATCTTCAGCCTGTAAAACTTGGTGAACAGACAGAACATTTGAGTCTCCAGAAATATTAGGCATAAAAATGTATCCAAAAAACTGGCAGTTGAGAAGGGCAATCACTCGTATCGCCCTCACTGAGGATCAACATTTGGCATGTAGTTTTCTCTAGTCAGTCCAGAATTGAAAAAAAAATATTCAAAATCATGGAAGAAATGATTAGTAGCTTAGTAACAAACACAACAAATAATCATTCAAATGCCAAGAAAATTTCATGAAAAAATTTATCAAATGCTCCTATGATTTTGCGAAATTCTGGTATAGTAGTATTTGAAACAGATCATGTTTACTTGGAAACTAAGATAAATTTCCACGAAGACAGAAATGAATAGCTGTCAAGGTTGGCTGCTAATTGGGGTGCAGGCCTGTAGCCAGGAATTCTTTGTAGGGGGGGGGGGGGTTGAAGTCAATCCTAGAGGGGGCAAATTTTTAATATATTGTGTCGCATTGACAGACATAACAGGGTACTCAGAGGCACCTGTCCTCTCCTCCAAAAGAAATAAGTAACAGAAAAGGGATGGTATCTTGAAACTGCAACGAACAAAAGAACTTCAAGCATCATCAAATAGTAATATTTTGATAATGACCTTTCCAGATTGCCAAAGAATATGAAGTTTAACATAAATACCTAGGTAGGCTAATAGGGACTGTATCTACTTGATATTTACAGGTCGATAATGTTAATAGATGATTAATATGCACCAACAACTTTGGGACTCTCTGCAAAACTGATTAAGGGAGCCCTTTATAAATCATGCTTCATAATGATTCCCTCTAGTTTCCAGTATGCAAGATTTTTACGCACAAAGGAATCTAATGAGAATCCAACAACACTATTGTGTTGTGTTATGCAAGAAAAATAGAATTAATTAAATAATAATGGTTACGTATTACCTACACTTTGATGAATTGTGTAAAAAAAAATTGTACTTGCTAAAACACTAAAACAAGGGTCCCTTAGTCCACCACGGACTCTATTTCCTTCGAAGGGGAAGTGATGCATCACTTGCATCACTACAGATAATGTTTGCCTACTGGTTACGTTAACCATTTTGCAAAATATTGTGTGAATTGTATTATATTATAAATAAAATACATTTTTTGACACCTGACAAACAAATAGGAATCCTTTGATTGATCAATGGCTTCTTGGATTACATTACATTACATTCTTGGATTAATATTTCATATTAAGTTTCATAGAAAGAAATTGTTTTAATAGGGTGCAATAATTTCACGGGGCACCATGGCATTCTGTTTAATAAGAACAGTAGAAATTGTGAGCGGAGCGAGCAAGAAAATTTTACAAAATGTTTTCTTTATTTATATAAAATTTGAAATTAGGAGGGGGAATTGCCCCTCTGTGCCCCTTGCAAGTGCCCTTGGCCATCTGGTAGAAAAATGCAAGGAACACGTAAAAACTAATTCCATCATGAGTATCCAATTGTCCTGCTATTCTTAGATTCTCCTAGTCTTGTTTTTTACTTAAATGTTTGCTTCCCCTAGAAAGGACTTCTGTCCAAGGTCAGGGGGAGGGGACAATGCACCCTGTAGTTGCGGCACTGTTTATGAGTGTCTCTTCATCAATTTCACGTCATTGTTGCGATTAGCTGGAAGTGGCAGGAAAGCAACGCAAAGTAACAAAAATCAAATATCCACTCCCTCTCTCTACCACACTATTACCAAAAAATAGACTTGGGAAACAAAAATTGGGAAACAAAAATTTAAGCAATTCAAAGTTCATAGCAACACATCCAAGAAAAACATCCAAACACATGAGGCACCTTTAATACAATACTACTGAAAATGTCACAACTGTTCTAGATACTGAAAATTGTGAAATCATTTCCCGAAGTCCAACTGGAAGGGAATTCCCTCCCCCCCCCCCAATCCTGATACAACATTATATGGAATCCCATACACCCTAATAAATCACAAAATCAGTAAGTGTCTTCGTAATGTTGCTAGAGTAACACATGATATAATTGTAAAGATTAGTGAGAATTCAAGGTAGGAATGTGTTCTGCATTTTTCACAGGGGGGGGGGGGGCAGAGCAAGCTCTCAGGCGGGACAGTTGCCCCCCCTGTCCCCCTCTAGCTACGGGCCTGTTGGGGTGGCCCTCCGTGATGGTGTAGCGGTAACATCATCACTTTCAGGCTTTGTGATATCCAATCAGAAAACAATAGCGAACATAATCATCTAACAAACAAGAAGTCAATCTAATTATGTAATAAGAATGTAAGTGTAGTTACAATATACTTAAATTTACTTGAAACACTATATCCAATGGTTTTACATTCATCATCATCATTCTTTGACATTTCCTGCCTCTGGCTGGGTCAGCATAGACGTCAAGTCTCTCCATTTTTTTTTGGTCTTCACCCACTCCCCTTTACAATGTTGTCCTCTTCTAACACTCTCCGCTATCTGCTCTTTCCACCGACATCTTGGTACCCCCCTTGGCATTACTTCCACTCCTTGTGCGTTAAGCTCTTACTGGTAGTCTTTCTGCATCCATCCTCTTCATGTGTCTGAACCATTTCATCCATGGGCATAACTTGGGCCTAATTTTGAGGGGGCAGAATCAAACTGGGCCTAATTTTGAGGAGGCAGAATTAAACTTGGGCCAAATTTTGAGGGGGCAGAATTAAACTTGGGCCTAATTTTGAGGGGGCAGAATTAAACTTGGGCCCAATTTTCAGGAAGCAGAATTAAAGTTGGGCCTAATTTTGAGGGGGCAGAATTAAACTTGGGCCTAATTTTGAGGGGGCAGAATTAAACTTGGGCCCAATTTTCAGGAAGCAGAATTAAAGTTGGGCCTAATTTTGAGGGGACAGAATTAAACTTGGGCCTAATTTTGAGGGGGCAGAATTAAACTTGGGCCCAATTTTGAGAGAGCAGAATTAACATTGGGCCTAATTTTGAGGGAGCAGAATTAAACTTGGGCCTAATTTTGAGGGAGCAGAATTAAACTTGGGCCTAATTTTTAGGGTGCAGAATTAAACTTGGGCTTAATTTTGAGGGGGCAGAATCAGATATGGGGTCCCATTTTGAGGGGGCAAAATCAAACAGCCTAATTTTGAGGGGTAGAATCAAACTAGGCCTAATTTTGAGGGGCAGAATCAAACTAGGCCTAATTTTGAGGGGGAAGAATCAGACTTCAGGCCTAATTTTGAGGAGTCAGAATCAAACTTGGGGCTTACGTTTTTGGGAAGAGATTCAAAAAGTTTTCCATCCAATAAAAAACATCCAGGATAAATTGCTAAATAGCTGTGACATTTGCGAAATCACAAATATTACTCTTTATTACTTTGTTTCTCAGGTCCCCTAACTTGTATATTTTAATAAACCTGAAAATGTGGGTGGGGGGGGGGGCAAGTGCCCCCTTTCCCTTACCAAGTTATGCCTATGATCTCACCTATGCCTGATCTATCCTGTCCTGAAGCTTCAGCATACCCACCATGGTGTTACATTAAATAAATTAATTTACTCACCACAGCATGCAACTATAGCAGCAGGTGCATCTTCATTACACAGCTGTTCTTTGGCTTCCTGCGGTATAATGTTGCACCTATTATTGGCAGTTGCAATAACAGAAAATGTCTTAAGGCTGTAGCATAGTGTGAAGTGCGGAAATAGTTCAAATACAAATCGCATAGTTGTGTCTTCTTTACCAACTTCCAGAAGATATGCAGTCAATGTTAAAACAATTCCTGAAACAAAATAACAATTACAGTGTACAATTTTAAAATAATTTAAATGCTCTTCATTTTTTAATAATACAGTTTATAAAACTAGTTTCCTACTTTCACCCATTAAATCTTAAATTAAGCATGATCTTGTAATAGATGAGTGTAAGTAACGTATTGTTTACTTGGGCAAAAATAGAGGAGGGATCATCTATTCAATGCATGTAATTAAAATATATTGTATGCATAAATTTGCAATAAAAGGGAAAATTAAAACCAGCAGAAAATTAGCATCCACAAGTTGCTGACACCTTTAAAAGAATTGTACAGTCATGGATGTCCGGAAAGGAGGGCAAGAGGCCCTTTGCCCTGCCCCCCCCCCCCCACCCACCTGGCGAATTAATTTCTACCTAGAAGTATATATTTCATACATATCATTTCATTTCAGTCACAGTAACATATTTTGATCACTAGAACTTCTTAATAACGAGGTTTTCCTGTATTCTGTACCACTTTGAATGGAAATATTTAAACAATGTCCTGGTAAAATTTAGAGAGATATGATGCAGTTGCAAGAAATACTTATGTTCTAAGATTTAAAAACATGCTACCTTACTGAAATGTATTGTTGTTCAATTACACTCAACAATGGAAAATTGTTCAAACTTACCCAATATTAGATTGATGATAGTCATAAGAGCAAATCCTCCGGCTGCAGTATTTCTGAAGTAACTGAAGATGTATGTGAGAGGAATCATGCCCAGTCCATACAGTATCAAAATAACAAATAGTACAGCTGTAAAGCAAAGAATACCATTGTAAAAATGATGCATTATTTTTTAAAAATATCTGGAAAGTACAAAAATGTGAAAATAAAATAAATGTTCAATTCTTAGTGTGTATTCAGAAAGTCACAGGAGTTTTAACATATGAAATGAGTTGGCTGTTGCACCACGGGTTATAAGTAGTCACAGTTTCTTTTCTTACCAATGTAAACAATGCATAATGATGTCAATGTATGGTGATTCTGGCTGCATGCACTTTGACTTTCAATATTTCTGGTCACTTCAACTCTTTCTGGGTGACCAATGTGCACAACCCATCGTACAATTGCTG